>NW_015177048.1:162876-169455 GCF_001447785.1 Gekko japonicus | reverse complement strand
TCCCTCCTTCTTCCCTTCTCTCTCTTTCTTTCCTTCTTTCCTGCTCTCTTTTTATCCCCTCCTTCCTTCTTTCCTTTTCTTTCTTTCCCTCTTTCCTTCATTCTTTCCTTCTCTCTACTCTCTCTCTTTCCTTTATTCTTTCCTTCTCTCTCTCTTTCCTTCCCTCTTTCCTCCTTCTGTGGCCCAACTCTAGTGAGAAGGGGTTTAAAACTCTAAACCCCTTCTCTCTTCGCTCCCCCCCCCCCGCAGGCCAGCTGGGGAAAGGAAGGGGAGACTTTTGAAGATGCCTTCCCCCCCTTCTGACATCACTTCCGGTGATGTCAGGGGGCATGGCATATGCTAACAGCCTAGTAGCTCATTAGCATACCATATGCTAATGAGCTCCTGCAGCTCTTTTTCTACAAAATGACCCCTGCTCTCAGCCTACTTCAGAGGGTTTTTGTGAGGGTTAAATGGAAGAGACAACAATGCTATATCTCTAAATACAGCAAAACAAGTATTCCAAAGAAGCCTCTGGGGAAAGTTTCCCTTCTGCACCCAAAACTAAACAGGTCATTTTTGCAGAACATAACATTACATGTGTCACTTAAATTAAACAGTAAGACTAATTAATGCAACAATAAAACTGATTAATGCAATACTCACAGCATTTTTGGGCAGCTTCAATGCAAAGGTCTTCTGCTGTATACTTGCCATATGTATATCGGATAGAAGGCTTCTCCTGCAGATAGAATACTACTTCCAGCCCTTGCTCTTGAGCATCTGTATTCAGTTCTGTATTTCTCTTGGAGCTTCTCATTTTTGCACAGAAAGCCATAGCTTTGCAGTCTTCTTTTACATTTATATACTACACATAAAGTGAGAAAAACATTTACAAAACACTTTCATATTTTATTGTTTTTTGTTCCGATACAATGCGGCTCAAAGCTAGTATGTGTTTTGTTGAACACTTGAAGTCCAGAGATTGGGGGGGAAGGATGCAAAATAAATACAGAATATAGGAAACAAAGCCAAGCCACTACCAACAAACAGCGGTAGGATTCAGGTCCCAGGCTTTTCTGAAGATGAGGTGTTAGATAATCCAATTTTCAACCTTGCAATTTTTCACTAGGGACTAAAGGAACAATAATAAATCTCTGTTTTTAAGAAGAGTTGGATTTATATCCCGCCCTTAACTCAGAGCAGTTTACAATCTGCTTCCCTTGAGGGGAGCCACAACAGACACCCTGTGAGGTAGGTGGGGCTGACAGATCTCTGAGAGAACTGCTCTTGAGAGAACAGCTCTGAGAGAACTGTGACTAACCCAAGGTCACCCAGCTGGCTGCATGTGGAGGAGTGGGGAATCAAAGTTATTCCACATCTTTCAAATGTTTGAAGCAGTCTACAAAATTCAAGTACAATACATAATCAAATAAACAGCATAAAACAAAACAGTCAGATATAGTTTTATTGTTTGTCTCTAACAAATCAAGCTCAGGAAGTTCTCTGAAATAAAAACAAGTTTTACAGGCCATTTGAGAGGTAGCTAAACAAGGAGGTTTCCTCACATTTTCAAGAAAGGAAGAAACTACCAAATTGATACAATCCTCATAGCAGATGTGCAGCCTTGTCTAGGAAGATACAAGCCGGCACATGGATTCAAACTGGGAGAGGTGGTCCTTTAAGTATGCACAACAGCTTAATTATTTGCATCTTAGTGTACAAAAAAGATCGCATCACTGAAGAGCAGATCCCAGTACTCTCATTCTCCAAAGGGTCTAACTGAACAGAATGATCAACATCAACTGACAAAGCAAGCAAGCAAAATTAATTTTTCTTGTTCATCAGTAGACATGGATCATCTATCAGTGCAATTAAAGCCATCTTTATCTCATAAAAAAACCTCAAGACAGGCTGATATGGGTCAAGGGGAAAAGTGTCATTCAGATTCGCCTGAAGTTGCTCCATTGAGAGTAATAGGCCCAAAACACTGTCACAGTTAAGGGTGCGCTTACCATATAAACAGTATCTCTGAAACAACTTCTGTACATATTTTTTATTTACATCATAAATTTAGTAAAACAGATGGCTTAACTATTTCACTGCAACACAAAGGAACAAATTTAGTAGTTTATGGGAAAACGGCACACCTGGCCTTGCGAAGCACTTCAATAAAATTAAACAGTCTTGGTTTAGAAAACAGCTCTAAGTTACAACAAAGCATCATTCACATCTTGCTTTGCATGGTTTGGCTTATGGTTCTTCCAGGCTGTGATCAGACTAAAACACAGACTTAATGCTGACAAGAATCTGAGCAAGTGACAATCTCTCTCTCTCTCACACACACACACACACACAGCACATACCGGCATTTATATGAATGTCTGATCCTCCAAGCCAGCAGAATGGTCTTTTCAAACAATCCAAAGCTCATTCAGTCCTGGCTGAAACCAAAGAGAAATAGTGACAGTTCACAAAAAAATACAGTACTACAAAGCTGCAAGAATACATTTTTTTTTAATAAAAAAAAGCCTAACACTGGAAAATGAAATGTTCATGTAATGAGAACAGGTTCTCTCTCAGAAGGGAGTGCAGCAGTCTAATTACAGCAGAAATAGTTTAAAAACAAAGCAAAAAGGACTTGTGTACGTAGACATTTGAAAATTGCCAAGTGATCGCTTTACAAACTGACATGTTTACTCAAACACCTCTTTCGTATGAACGCTGAGCAGAGTTTCCAAACAAAGAAATTATTTTTATAATATTTTATTGCTTTTTTACCTACATACTACAAACGCAAACTACAGACTATCCTAAAATACCAGCTACACAAAGACCATATATTATAAATGTTACTATCATGAATCAAAGTTTTCCTCTAATAAAGATTAAACAATTAAAATCTCATTTTGTTGTTTCAATATCTAATTAATACATATAGATAAATCTTAGGTAAATGCAAAAATCTGTAACTCAAACTTTTCGTCTTAATTTTAAGTTATTTTTTGCTTTTCTTTCCTTTCTGCTTGCTTTTATCATCCCGAGCTGGATTGGGTGCCGTCGCCCTGAATTCTGATTCAGGAACCTCTTCAGAGCTGCAATCTGTTGATGATCCTTGGCTTCCCGAGCCATTTGTACTGTCCAGTTCTCCTTCCTCTTCTTCCTCTGTGTTCTTTTTATCTTTCTTCGAACCTTGTTGCCGATCCAAAAACTGCTTCGCTTTTGTAACAGAGTCTATCCTTCTTCTTCTTCTTTTTGCTGTTCTAATTAAACATAAGCCCCTCAGGTCGGAAGGTGTCCAATATGCTACTGAGGAAGAGTAGAGGACAAGTACAAGTAACCCCAGAAAGAGTGAAGCGGCTGGGCCAAAGCCGAAAGAACGCTCAGTTGTGGATGTGTCTGATGGTGAATGGAAAGTCTGATGCTGCAAAGAACAATACTGTATAGGAACCTGGAATGTAAGATCTATGAATCAAGGTAAGCTTGACGTGGTCAAAAATGAGATGGCAAGACTGAACATCGATATCTTAGGAATCAGTGAACTAAAATGGACAGGAATGGGCGAATTCAACTCAGAAGACCATTATATCTACTACTGTGGCCAGGAGTCTCGTAGAAAAAATGGTGTGGCCTTTATAGTCAACAAGAGAGTGCAAAAGTCAGTACTGGGATACAATCTCAAAAACGACAGAATGATTTCGGTCCGATTCCAAGGCAAACCATTCAACATCACAGTAATCCAAGTCTATGCCCCAACCACTGATGCGGAAGAGGTTGAAGTGGACCGGTTCTATGAAGACCTACAACACCTCATAGAACTAACACCAAAAAATGATGTCCTCATCATCATAGGGGACTGGAATGCTAAAGTAGGAAGTCAAAAGGTAACCAGAATAACAGACAAGTTTGGCCTTGGAAAGCAAAATGAAGCAGGGCAAAGGTTAACAGAGTTTTGTCAAGAGAACACACTGGTCATAGCGAACACCCTTTTCCAACAACCTAAGAGGCGACTCTACACATGGACATCACCAGATGGGCAACACCGAAATCAGATTGACTATATAATTTGCAGTCAAAGATGGAGAAGCTCTATCCAGTCAGTAAAAACAAGACCTGGAGCTGACTGTGGTTCAGATCATGAGCTACTCATTGCAAAATTCAGACTTAAACTGAAGAAAATTGGGAAAACCACGAGGCCATTCAGGTTTGACCTAGATCGCATCCCTGATGAATATACAGTAGAGGTGAAGAATAGATTCAAGGGTCTGGATTTGATAGATAGAGTGCCTGAAGAACTATGGACGGAGGTTCGTGACATTGTACAGGAGGCAGCAATCACCACCATCCCAAAGAAAAAGAAATGCAAGAAAGCAAAGTGGCTTTCTGATGAGGCTTTACAAATAGCAGAGGAAAGAAGGAAAGCGAAAGGCAAAGGCGAAAAGGAAAGATTTACCCAACTGAATGCAGATTTCCAGAGAACAGCAAGGAGAGATAAGGAGGCCTTCCTGAATGAACAGTGCAAAGTAATAGAAGAAAACAATAGAATGGGAAGGACTAGAGATCTCTTCAAGAAAATTGGAGAAATCAAGGGAGCGTTCCATGCAAAGCTGGCCATGATAAAGGACAAAAACGGTAGGGACCTAACAGAAGCAGAAGAGATTAGGAAAAGATGGCAAGAATACACAGAAGAACTATACAAGAAAGACCTCGATGTCCTTGACAACCACGACGGTATAATCACTGACCTCGAGCCAGACATCCTGGAATGTGAAGTTAAATGGGCCTTAGAAAGCATTACTAACAACAAAGCTAGTGGAGGTGATGGTATCCCAGCTGAGCTATTCAAAGTCTTAGAAGATGATGCTGTTAAAGTTCTGCACTCCATTTGCCAGCAAATTTGGAAAACGCAACAGTGGCCACAGGATTGGAAAAGATCAGTATACATTCCAATCCCAAAGAAGGGCAATGCCAAGGAATGTTCAAACTATCGCACAATTGCACTCATATCACACGCTAGCAAGGTCATGCTCAAGATCCTACAAGCTAGGCTTCAACAGTACGTGGATAGAGAACTACCAGAAGTACAAGCTGGGTTTCGAAGAGGTAGAGGAACGAGAGATCATATTGCCAACATTCGCTGGATTATGGAGAAAGCAAGAGAGTACCAGAAAAATATCTACTTCTGCTTCATTGACTATGCTAAAGCCTTTGACTGTGTGGATCACAACAAACTATGGCAGGTCCTTAAAGAGATGGGAGTACCAGACCACCTCACATGTCTCTTGAGAAACCTGTATAAGGGCCAAGAAGCGACAGTTAGAACCGGATACGGAACAACTGATTGGTTCAGCATAGGAAAAGGAGTACGACAAGGATGTATACTGTCACCTTGCTTATTTAATATATATGCAGAGTACATCATGCGAAATGCTGGCCTGGATGAATCACAAGCGGGAATTAAGATTGCTGGGGAAAAGATCAACAACCTCAGATATGCAGATGATACCACTCTAATGGCTGAAAGTGAAAAGGATCTAAAGAGCCTCTTGCTCAGAGTAAAAGAGGAGAGCGCAAAAGTGGGCTTGAAGCTCAACATCAAAAAAACTAAGATCATGGCATCCGGCCCCATCACTCCTTGGCAAATAGAAGGGGAAGTCGTGGAAGTAGTGACAGACTTCACGTTCCTGGGATCCCAGATCACCGCAGACTGTGACTGCAGCCATGAAATTAAAAGACGCCTGCTCCTTGGGAGGAAAGCGATGGCGAACCTAAACAGCATGATAAAAAGTAGAGACATCACCCTGCCAACAAAAGTCCGCATGGTCAAAGCAATGGTATTCCCAGTAGTCATGTATGGCTGTGAGAGTTGGACTATAAGGAAGGCCGAGCGCCGAAGAATAGATTCTTTTGAACTATGGTGCTGGAGAAGACTCTTGAGAGTCCCTTGGACTGCAAGAAGAACAAATCAGTCAATCCTCAAAGAAATCAACCCTGACTGTTCCCTGGAAGGCCAGATAATGAAACTGAAGCTCAAATACTTTGGCCACCAAATGAGAAGGGAGCACTCACTGGAGAAGACCCTGATGCTGGGAAAGATTGATGGTCAAAGAAGACGGGGACGGCAAAGGATGAGATGGTTAGACAGTGTCATCGATGCAATGAACATGAAATTGAGCACACTTCAGAGGACGGCGGAAGACCGGAAGGCCTGGCGGGAGCTGGTCCATGGGGTCGCAAAGAGTCGGACTCGACTGTGCGACTGAACAACAACAACTTCTGGTATTATCCATCTGTATGTGGTGGAATTCTTCTGTAGATAGGTAGTTAAATTTCTGCATTGTTTTCTTCCTTATCTCAAACTAGCCTGCTACCCGTGCTTCGGTACGATATTTAAGTTCCGTAAATTCAGTTATAATACTGATGATGTGAAATTTGAAATGTGACATTTGTTGAAGGACCGTAGTGTAAGAAATGAAGTGAGACATATGTACTTCTTTTTTTTCTCTACCGAAGGACCTCTCTCTAGACCACATTGGTGGTTCTGCCCTCAGGTGCTAGGATCACCAGGCTGCTTGATGAGCTCACTCTGGAGCAGGCCAC
>NW_015177048.1:152271-162389 GCF_001447785.1 Gekko japonicus | reverse complement strand
GTCCTGCGTGGGAGGGGGAGGGGCGAGGAGTATTAGAAGCCACTGTGGAGGTGGGGCTGCACCTGACAGACTGCCTGTTAGGTGTAGGAGGGGGGGGGAGAGTGTGTTGGAAGCAATCCCACCTCCTCTCCTACACCTGAAAGGCAGCTGCCTGTCCAGTGTAGCAGGGGGAGGCGGAGGAGTATTAGAAGCCACTGTGGAGGTGGGGCTGCACCCGACAGACAACCGCCTGTTAGGTGTAGGAGATGGGGGGGAGTGTGTTGGAAGCCATTGGAGAGGCTGGGCCAGCAGCATTACTGAACCTCACAGGTGCTTGTTGGCCACTCCCGATTTCCTCAACTGTCATTAGCTGTCTGCAATCCCCTGTAACTGTTGGCTTTTTTAACCTCAGAACTCTGAGCTTTGCAGCTGACCAATCAGAGAGTGGGGGGTGCAGGGAGAAAGCTGCCTGGCAGCCGCATAGGAATCAATGGGGGGAGCACATTTTCCCCCTTTTGACCCACTTAGGGGTCAAATATCTACAAATCCCTTCTTAGCAAGCACCTACGCCACAGTGGGAGTGTTCTCCCCGAATTTGGTGACTCTAGGTCCAGCGGTTTGGCCTGGGCATTGATTTTATGGTGAGGGGACTTTCTTTTATATATATAAGACCATATCCATTTTGCTTTGTAGTATTTCCGCCTGTCACTGGTGCTAACACTTCACACAAAATCTCTTTCAGGTTCCCAGCTTTATCTTCAGGGACACCCTGGAATCTCAAAACATTTGAAGCCTTTTCCATTTGTAGTTGCAAAAGCTGAATTTTTTCATAAGATCTTTCTTTTTCCACAACATCCAGTCTTTGGTCAGTCTCTTTTGCCTTAAATTCAACTTTTTCTACTGATTTTGCAACTTCTTTTGTTCTTTTATTAGTCTGTTTCAATTTTTTTTGCAGGGTTTCAAAGTTCTTGTTGAGGTTAGTCATCTGTGCCAGCAGGGGTCGCAATGCTGTATCCAACATGTCAGGGAAGTCAGTATTTACTTCTGGCTTAGAAGCTGGATGTGCTGAGCTGGCAGTTCCTTGTTATATCCTCACTCTTGGCGCCATCTTCTCAGCCCGAAAATACATTGTTTACATTTCAAGAAAAGTTTGTTTAAGTCTCTGAAAGTTTGTTAGATCTAATGCTTTTAACAATTTTGCATTGTACTACTTTGAATCAACAGTCCGCTCCAATGCTGTCACTCTATGCCCCCTTGAAACTGCTTTTTCTTATTACATATCATTTTCCAAGGGTGGGTGTTCCCCCCCCCCCGCTTCTTCATAGGGGGCATCCGGAAGATAATTTAACTCACGTTCCGCTCTACATCAGCTCTTAAAGTAAGAGATAAGAGCAGGGAGGAGCCTCGATCCCTTGGCCTCAGCCTTGGGAGAGGTACCTCAAGTGCCCCAGGCTGAGAGCCCCCTACAAGGGCTCCTGGGGGAGTCCAGAATCGTCCGGACCTCCACCCTGCCGCCGGGTCACAGGGCGCTCTCTCTGAAGCTTCGGAGGAGCGCGCCCACTATCGAAGCGCCGAAACCGGAAGTCTCAAAGAAAGAAATTATGATACAGTGCAGTATCTTTCGTCTTTTCCAGTCCTGAGATCACTTTTAAATACCAGGCAGCTAAATGGGACTCATTTCATTTTTTACTGTGTGTATGTTTTTGTTTCTTCCTTCCTTCCCAAGCACCAACTTTCCTTTTCACATGCCCCACCTCCCTCTCTCCCTCTTTAAAGTGGTTTTTAAAAGGACCAAAAATGTGATTTGTGCTCTTGATACAACCCAGCCTAGGCTGGCCCACAACACAGGTTTGGGTCCTGACCCTGCAACTGAAGCCTAGTGATCTAATTATTTCACAATATCTCCTTCATGTTTCTTGGCCTTGTACTGCCCTGCTAAATTGTTTAATGGCAAGCTAAACACCTTATCGTGTAAGAATCAAATCACCTAGCAAGCCTTATTCAGAACCAGCCTTATTTAGAACCAAGCAAAATCTTGGCATTTTCCCAAGTGCCTTCCATTTCCTTTCTTTTTAATCCTCACAACCACATTCAGTTCATTGGAAAAACTGTCACATGCTCAGAACCACACTGTGAGCTTAAAACCAATCAAAGATTTGGGCCAGGATCCAGGGCTAGTGCAAACAGTAAACATACACCATGGTAATAACCTTTAGCCAAGACATTTCTATGGAACCTCCAAACACTTACTCCTCCTGTCTTGTGGATAATAGCACTTCACTGACAGACCAAAAGAACAACTAAGAGCCTTTTTCACATGTGTGTAAAGCTTCTCAATGAGGACTATCTGTATCCTTCTCTGCTGGTAATAGCTCCAGAGCACAGGCACAAATTACTTCCTTGCCAATGTGTTGCCTCCATGCATTCCAACTTTAATAAATAACAACTAGTCACCCCCCATGGCCAATAACTTATTCATGCTTTCCCCCCTTTTTCTTCAAGTCCAACAGAAAAATTGGAAATTTGGGGGAATACAGAAAAAAACTGTTACATGCCTTCTGCTGTCCTGCTAAATTATAAATGATGCATTTTATGTTGTTAGAACACTAAAATTACTTTAGGTTTGACAGGACAGTAAGTTTGTAAGTCTTGAATACATTTCAGTTTCTCCCAAACTTTTATCCCCTCTGTCCTCAAAAGCTGGAAAAAATGTTTTTCCCCCATGGCTTCAAAATTTCCAGAAGTATTATACCTCTAGAAATAGTCAAGCAACACCTGCTTATCTAGAGTCTAGGAGAAGATCTCTCTCTCTCTCTCTCTCTCTCTCTCTCTCTCTCTCTCTCTCTCTCTCTCTCTCTCTGAAGGATGGTATAGGCAAAAGGGGTCGCAGTGGCTTAGAGGTTAAGATGCTGAGCTGCAGGCCGGAAGGTCTGTAGATTGGCAGTTCGAGACCATAGTGCCGCATGACGGCGTGAGCTCCCATCTCTGGCCCCAGCTCCTGCCAACCTAGCAGTTTGAAAGCAAGATATTTCAAGTAGATAAACAGGTACTGCTTCAGTGGGAAGGTAACAGCATTCCGTGTTTAGTCACGCTGGCCATATGACCATGGAGAAGTCTTCAGACAGCTCTGGCACTTCGGCTTGGAGATGAGTACCGCCCCCTAGAGTTGGATCCAACTGGCTTTCAAGCAAGGGAAACCTTTACCTTTTACTATAGGCAAAAGAGATTCACTACATAAGGGGTCTATATGGGAAGCAAGACTATGCTTTAAGCACATGCTTGAACAAGTTTGTATTTCTATATTGATTCTGGATGATACTATACCACTTAGAAGATGTTTGGAAATTCCACAATATAAAATGCTCTCTCACTTTTTTGTACAATTACTGTTCATGTAGCACTAGCAGTCTACAAATGCCAGAATTTAATTATATAAGCACCTTGCTGCTTGGAAGAAAAAGTAGTCTTTGTGTACCCAAGACCACAGGAATTGTGGCCCTTTATTAAGATGGACAGACAAGTTCATTTCATTTGTGCTTTTAATAACTTACGACAGAGAAGCAATAGGTTTGCCTCTAGCATTAAAAATGAGATACTGCTTTAAAATGTGAGGACTAAAATATACAGCTTTCCCGTAAAGCTCACCATAATTCAAAACTATTGCTTTTCAGAGCTGCTTTTATACTACACTTAACCCCCAACTCTGGTTTCCAATTATAGAAACTGTTCCAGGAATACAAAAAACAATGAGTGCAATACTTTGACAATAATCTTCTGAGGACCAAAACAATCAATATTTAGTCAATAACTACACCGCTGAGCGTCTTTGTATTCTTGCATTTGCTAGAAAAGTTTTGTTCTCTTTTAAACCCCTAATTTGCAAGAAATTAGTCAAATAAATTATTCTACAACATCTCTTATTACCTTAACTGTGCAGACATACAGATTTTATCAGAACACATAGTATGGGTATCATAAGAACATAAGAAAAGCCAATATTGGATCAGGCAAATGGCCCATTCAGTCCAACACTCTGTTGTCACACAGTGGCCAGAAATACCAGGTGCCGTCAGGAGGTCCAGCAGTGGGGCCAGGACACTAGAAGCTCTCCCACTGTTGCCCTCCCCCAGCATCAAGAATACAGTGCATCACTTGCCCCAGACTGAGAGTTCCTATCTATACCTTGTGGCTAATAGCCACTGATGGACCTCTGCTCCATTTATCTAATTCCCTCTTGAAGCTGTCCATGCTTGTAGCTGCCGCCACCTCCTGTGGCAGTGAATTCCATGTGTTAATCACTCTTTGGGTGAAGAAGTACTTACTTTTATCCGTTCTAACCCGACTGCTCAGCAATTTCATCAAGAAAATGTACGGGAAAAGAAGGCCATTCTCATAGTCCTTCCTTTCCACAAAGGGGGCAATCCTAAACAGGTCTACTCAGAATCTCACTTACATCTATCCAGTGGGGTTTACTCCCAGGAAAATACCCTCGCTGGGAGTAAGTTCTGAATTGGATCTTAACCATGCCATTGAGTGCAGAGGTTTTGGACATTCTACTTTTGTGCTGCCTCCAGATGTACAAACAAACGAAGCACAGACTGATAAAACAAAGCGCTTGAGCATATCAAAGTATATTATAACATACAACAATATTAAAGCAGATTCTAATACACAAAAGAATGGATAAGTTTAAGGTGAAAGTGAACTTCTATCAAAATACAAGTGAATCCTGATGAAAACCTCTGGAATGACTCTTCGTTTCGCCTCTTCATCATCATCCTTGATCCCTTCCAGTCCGGTTTCCGCCCAGGTCACGGGACGGAGACGGTACTGGTCGCCCTGACTGACGATCTCCGTAGGCATCTGGATCGGGGCGATGTGGCGGCACTGGTGTTGTTAGATCTGTCGGCCGCGTTCAACATGGTTGACCACCGGTTGCTGGCTCACCGCCTCGCCGACGTGGGGATTCAGGGGCGTGCCCTTCAATGGCTTGCCTCTTTTCTCCAAGGTCGGGGACAGAGGGTGGCGATAGGAGATCAGCGGTCCCGAAGGCACCCCCTTGAATGTGGTGTGCCCCAAGGGGCCGTGTTATCTCCGATGTTGTTTAACATCTACATGCGCCCCCTTGCCCAGATTGCCCGGAGGTGTGGGCTTGGGTGTCATCAATATGCCGATGACACCCAGCTCTATCTGATGTTGGGCGGCCAGTCAGACTCCACTCCCGATGACCTAGTGCGGGCGTTGCAGGCCGTGGCTGGTTGGCTCAGACTGAGTCGGTTGAAACTAAACCCGGCAAAGACGGAGGTCCTGGGCCTGTGTCGAAGCGGTTACGAGTTGGGGCACCCTCTCCCGGCCTTCGGTGGGGTACCATTGGTGCCCATGCGGGAGGTTAGGAGTTTGGGTGTGCTCCTGGACTCCTCGTTAACGATGGAGGCCCAGGTAGCGGCCACTGCCAAGTCAGCCTTTTATCATCTGCGGCTGGCGCGGCAGTTGGCTCCCTATCTCGACCGGGACGACCTGGCCACTGTGATCCATGCGACGGTCACCTCGAGGCTGGACTACTGTAACGCTCTCTACTTAGGGCTGCCTCTGTCGCAAATCCGGAAGCTGCAGCTAGTGCAGAATGCTGCAGCCAGGCTGTTGATGGGTCTTTCCAGGCGAGACCACATCCAGCCTGTGCTGCAAGCGCTGCACTGGCTGCCTATAGCATACCGGATTCGCTTCAAAGTGCTGGTGCTTACCTTTAAAGCCCTGAATGTCCAGGGTCCTGCCTATCTAAGGGACCGTCTCCTCCCGTATGTTCCCTCAAGGGCACTGAGATCGGGGATGTTCCATCATCTGGTAGTTCCAGGCCCCCAAGTGGTGAGGTTGGCCCACACGAGATCTAGGGCGTTTTCGGTGGCGGCTCCTTCCTGGTGGAATGAGCTCCCGGAGGAGATCCGGGCCCTGCGGGACCTAGTGCAGTTCCGCAGGGCCTGCAAGACGGAGCTCTTCCACCAGGCCTTTGGGTAGGAGCCGCCGCCACCACCACCACCACCATCGCCTCACCACCGCCGTTGTATTGTCCTTCTACCAGACTCCATGGAGGTTGATTAGTTTGTTGCGTCGGGGACGCTTCTATTGTCAAGATCACAGGCAGCAAATAATCGCCGAGTATCTGTAAATGGTATAGATTATATAGACTGAAGCACCAGTTTTTACTGTATTTAAAAAATGTATTTTATTGTTTTAGTATTTGTATGCTGTTAGCCGCCCTGAGCCACTGGGTGGGGCGGGATAGAAATCCAATAATAAATAAAATAAATAAATAAAATAAAAATTCCTATGCTTGTCTAATTTCATTCATACCACAGTTTGACAGATCATATATAAATCTTCTCCTGGTTTTTCTACCATAAATACATTCTTAAAACAAACATTTCACCGGGCGTGACTTAGTTCATGATGCAGAATGCCGGTGAAACGTTTGCTTTTCTGATGAAGAGGCGAAACGAAGAGTCATTCCGGAGGTTTTCGTCAGGATTCACTTGTATTTTGATAGAAGTTCACCTTCACCTTAAACTTATCCATTCTTTTGTGTATTAGAATCTGCCTCCAGGTGTACGCCTGGGTACTATATCCTATAATGCCTTCAGTGCTCTTTGAATTTAGTCTGAATTTAGCATCTGAAGTTCTTGAAGAAGCTCAATTAAAAACTGAGGACGAGATTCATTTTGAGACATCCGTGTACCTACTTCAGAATAAATGGTGTTTCTCAAAGTTTCAAACATAGATCACTGCCTGTTTCTGGTTTGAATGTTTTGGTCACTGTAGTAGGATCCACTGGATCTGGCATGCTATTAAAGCGCTCCAGAGATTCTTCATCAAATTCTCTTCTCCTGCTGGTGTCAGGTTGACTTTTGTGGTTGCTACTAATGGAATTTTGTCCTGGTACTGCAAACTCAGTCTTAAGGAACAACTGGCACTCTTTTTCTCCATTCTGATGGTCATGGACCAAAGTCAGTTAACCGTTCTCCACTTTCTCTTTAGGCTGCTTCACAACTCTTGGCTTTTCTGTTCCAACAGTGGAACTACTTTCAAAGGGCTTTCGAACTGCCACATATTCAGTTTTCTCAGTAGTGTTATGTTGTAGGGGTGGTTGCTGATGCTGTTGTTCACTGGGTTGAGCCGCACAGTTGAGTGGCACGTCACCCAAATCAGATGGGAACATGGAATCAAACTTGATACAGACTTCTTCCAGGCTGGCGTCTTCCTCTTGATCCTTCTGAACCGCAGATGGAATCACTAGAGGAGACTCTACCACCGTCGGCTCTACCACCATTGGCTCTACCATATGGTCTGGAGAAGTTGCTGGGGTGTGCTCACCTTGCTGCTGCTTTTCAGACTGACGACAGGTTGACACCCCTTTGTAAACATTGGTTTGCCGACTGGGTTCCTCAGGAACATTTGCAAAGTCTTTTAAGAACTGCTGGTAGACATCCGTTTGCTGGCTAGGTCCCTCAGGAACACCTTCAAAGTCTTTTAAGAACTGCAGGCAGACATCTTCCTCTGGCTTGGCCTCCTTTTCTGCCAGCTCAGGTTCGTGGACTCTGAGTTCCCTGGTCAGATGCTCCGCTAAGTCTTCCCCCACAAACATGGCTACCAGAGTTCATTGACCTTTTATGGAATCTCACATGCACCTCTCTTGGGAGTTTATTTCTCCTTGTATATGCAGAATTCATTTTATAAGCAACATAAATTGCATTATATAGTTCAGCTGTGTTTTCTGCTTACATATACTCAGCCAAAATTTAAAATTTCAACTTCTCATCTTGTATTTCTGGAATATTTTGAAATCTTAAAATATATGCTGCTTTATCAAGCTCTAATTTAATAAGAGCTTATTCCATAGAATTTTACTTAGATTCCACTGTTTTTATTTTAAGCTGCACCTCTTCAGATTTGTCCTCCATTTGATTAACAGTTTTGGCCAAAGAAGACATTTTTGTCTATTTTCTTTGAGCTGTTTTTGTACTTCTGTCATCTGGTGTGTCATTTATTGTGAGAGTGTATCTACAGGGCCGGCCCCAGCTTTTTTTGCACACTAGGCGAGGATACCTTCTCCCCCGCCCCCCGGTGTACCCACCAATTTTCAAACATAAATGCATTTTAGGATCCATCTTAAAAATGCCAACAAATGGGGAAAAGATCTGCATGCCGTGTACAACTCTCTGGGCACATCTGTTCCCCACCAAACTATTTCTGCTGGCAAAATCCTGCAGGTGGGAAGCCAAAAGCTCTCCCTTGCCCAAGCCCAAACAGAGACTGAGAGCTTTTGAATGGTGAGTTGTGTATATTGTGTACTATAATCTTTAGCAAGGTCTCACTGCAAGATGTTACAACTGAAGATGCAACAAGCATGTCTTGCAGGAATCTGAAGCAGTGGAGAAAACAGGCTGTATGACCTATTTCACCAGAGATAATACAGCAACCCATATTCACCTCTCGGGGGGGGGGGGGGTCTTATGTCTCCTGTACTACCCAAAACACTTGCTAGATGTTAGCTGTATCTGAAAAGCATTGTTCCCTCTAAGGTCTTTCCTCTTCCTCGTCTGAGCCTTAGCTCTGCTCCAGACAGAGTGGGTGGCGCGGGAGGGGTTAGAAGCTGAGCAGAAACTTTGCCACCACCATGAACTTGCATGGGATTGACAGATGTTGTTACAGTTTCTTGTATTAAGATTTGTAATTCCTTTGCCGAAATCTGTGTCAAACTGGCAGTTACTGATTTAGGTTGGCCAGGGGGATGGCCAGTAGGTTTAATTTTTTAATCTGGCATGATGTTAACAATATTATTTACTATATTTTAAATTACTGTAAGTTAAACACTATCAAACCAAAGAATCTCTCTTTTTTTAAGTTTTTTATTCTTATCCAAATTAATACAACAAAAAGCACATAAGCTAATAATACATGCACTAATAACAGTAGGAAGATGTACATAAACAGGTTGTAGGGGTTGGAAGCACGTCAAAATTCAGACAGCCAGTCGGACTAACCAAGGTCTTATTAGGAAACCTGGGGAATTAAGGTGATACCCTGGGCTTCTGCTTCGTCTTGTGACCCTATCCACTGATAACCAGGCTTAGGGGCTACCAAGCTACATTAAAGGAAAAACCACCCGAGTAGATTAAAGATAGTGGGGGTACTTCCTCCATGTCCCTCCGCCCCTCTAACTCCTGACGCCCAACAACCGAAAGGCGCCAATGCCTGCCCAGTGAACTCAGTCGAAGAGTACATTACAAGAACAGCCACCTGTGATATATTAGGTTCGTGGGGAGGATGTCATGTTTCTCCATATAATATATAATCGGTGACCAGAATTTTCTAAAATTAGTATTTAATCCCAAAGAATCTCTTAATATCCACAGGCCCCCTCTCAGTCAGTATCTTAAATTTAATCTCCCTTTTTTATTTCTTACAAATACTCTCAGTATTGCCCTTAAGAAACTATCAACAGTTTACATTTCTCTCAAGAACAAATTGTGCTTTAGTAATAACAACTTGCAAAGACATAACCTCTGCGGAAATGTTTGGAAAGTGAAAGTAAGTTACAGTCAATTTACAGGCTCCTCCTTTCTTCTTTGTTCCTCTCCTTTAATTTGTAATCCAAATGAAAGGTTATAAAAATTTGTAATCCTTTAAGGTAACTTCATGTAAATGTATAATCCTTAAGGGTATCTTCGTGTTTAACCAAGTTATAATCCAAGTATAGCCAAATTATAATTCCAAGAGGGGTTTGATAGAATAAAAATGTAGTCCAAATATAAAAAATTATAATCCACTGGTTCACCAAGCATCTCTCCCTTATATATAAAGCCGTAGTGGGGCCCAACGTTCCAATTCACACCAACAG
Source organism: Gekko japonicus (assembly GCF_001447785.1). Classification (NCBI taxonomy): domain Eukaryota; kingdom Metazoa; phylum Chordata; class Lepidosauria; order Squamata; family Gekkonidae; genus Gekko; species Gekko japonicus. The sequence goes on along the minus strand of NW_015177048.1, from coordinate 152,518 downwards.
TATTTGGAGGCTTGAACTGTCAGTCAGAAGACGCTGGCTGGGTTGCCTGGCTGCTTTGTGTAGTCCCGCCCACGTCAGCCCCAGCCAGAATGTTCAGGTCAGTCTGCTCTGGGCCTCTGACAGGAGAGGACCATCTGCAGACTGAGTGCAGGGACGGGGCTTCTACGGCTGGGCCGCTTCAGCCCACTCTTCTCTGATTGGGCCAGCGTTTCAAGGTCATTTGCATATGGAAGCTGATTGGACTTCA
>NW_015177048.1:148109-151351 GCF_001447785.1 Gekko japonicus | reverse complement strand
CTGCCTGGGTGATTTCGGACCAGCCACAGACTTTCTGCCTAACCTACCTTACCGCATTGCTGTACAGATCGCAAAGCCGAAGAGAATGAGGTAAGCTGCTTTGCTCCCCGCTAATAAGACAGAATTTTGCCTAGAAAGAGGCTGCTGAGAGGGGAGGAGTTAAAGTTGCCAGCTTTAGGTATGGAAATTCCTGGAGATTTGAGGGGTGGAGCCTGGGTAACAATTGTTGCCACTCTCCAGGTGAGGGCTAGAGATCACTCAAAATTACAACTGCTCTTCAGGTAGCACAGATCAGTCCCTCTGGAGAAAACAGTGGACTCTGTCATTATACCCTGCTGAGGTCACCACAGCAAATTGACACTGTTTGCCCAAAGCCAGAGCACTCTCCAAGAGCCTCTTTCTAGATCCCGTTGTATTTATTTCCACAACGGGCCTTATTTCTAGTATCTGTATATTACAGTTTATTCTTTCATATTTTATAATTGTTTTATTGGTTTTCCTGTTTAACTTACTATGGTTTTATCTGTTTTAATGTGCTGGTTTTTGCCATGATTAAAATCTATTCTATGAAGTTAGGTCAACTTTGTTTCCATGTGTTTCACTATTTGGCACATTATTCCCCTTTGGACTTCTTCATTCTCTTCCCAGTCATTGTGAAATGGTAGAACAGCAGCCCTACCGATGTTGGCCCCCTCAAAATGAGGCTACCTGTGCAGGAAAGGCAGGTTATAAATCAAAAATAATAAATAAATTCTTCTTCCAAACCCATTTCCCTCAGAGTCCTCTCTCTTCATTTGTCCTTCCCTTTGTTTCTTCCACACTTATGTTCTGCTTCTTGTGTCCCCCTTACATCCTTGCATCCATAGCATTCATGCCTTACCTTCCTCAACTCCATCCTTCCAATTCATTTTCTAACTTTCCTATATTTATGACCTTAAATTGAACTTTACCACAAGACTTGAAGCTGGAGTGCAGAGGTAATAAACATTGGGCATTAGAGGCCCAACAAAGCAATGCACATTAAGGAAGAACTATGCTTTGCCTTCTATCCTGAGATTAAATGTATGGACTCCATCAATGGCACAATTGGGAAGTTTGGGAGGGGGCACCATTTAACACAAGTACCATTTTTAGCTCTACTGTAATTTTGTTTGTTTTCTTTTTGCAGAAGTGTGACCTCAGAACTTTAAAATGGCATTTATATGGAGCAGGACGCAAGGTAGCTATAAAGAAAAAGATCAAGACTTCTGTCTAAAACAATGAGTTATTTTAAGGACAAAAAGAGCCAGTCAAATGTTGCTATTGTTCATATGATTTAATTTACTGGGCAGCCCGTTGATTATAAGAATAATAGAATCCAGCACACAAAGAACGGATCACACTGGAAAATCACTGAATTCCCAAACTAAGACAGCAGGCCTCCTGTCAAGAAACACTATTCAAAATTTGAGTTCAGTCATATACTGCCTAATAAATTACCAAAAATTTTGGAAGAGTTATTCAAATACATGGTGACAGCAGCTAGAATTATCTATGCAGCAAAATGGAAACTGGATGTCTGCCCCCGCCTAGAAGAATGGGAAAATAAACTCACCAAATATGCAGGAATGGCAAAATTAACAATTTACCTGAGAAATAGATTGATCACAAAATCTGACAACAGATGGAGTGTGTATTATGCAAGCAGGAGGCAATTTAAAATAAGAAATAGTTCAAAAATTTGTACACAACAGTATGGAAAGGTAGAAGCAAGAACAAGTTTTAAATGTAACATCTTGAATATAAATGTATAAGGAAGTGAATCCTGAGCAAGAATGTCCTCTATCTTATTATTATTATGATATATAACATTTTCTTTCAGTACTCTGACACATTAAAGGTAAAGGTAAAGGTTTCCCTTGCTCGAAAGCCAGTCGAATTCGACTCTAGGGTGTGGTGCTTATCTCTGTTTCCAAGCCGAAGAGCCAGCGCTGTCCGAAGACATCTCCTTGATCATGTGGCCAGCATGACTAGATGCCAAGGTGCACAGAACGCTGTTACTTTCCCACCAAAGCAGTACCTATTTATCTACTTGCAATTTCTTGCTTTCAAACTGCTAGGATGACAGGAGATGGGACCAGAGACGGGAGCTCACTCCATCATGCGGCACTTGGGTCTCAAACTGCTATACTACCGGTCTTCCAGTCTGCAGTTCAGCGTCTGTTACACTGAGTAGGTACATGTGGCAAAAATATATAATACCAAATATGTAGTAAAGATGAAATCAATAAACTAACACAGATTACTTATGGAATCTGAAATCCAAAGTGTTGAATATAAATGTACCCCAAGAGAAGTATTATTGTATTTTATAGATAGTGTTTTAAAAATTATAACGCAGGGGGCATTGGGAAGAATTGCTTTTTGTTTCATACACTCTGTGTTACATAATTATTTTAATATACATAATTGTGATATGCAACCCCTTTTTCCTGTATCCCCTTCACATCTTTACTTTTTAAAAAACAAAAATATATCTTTAAAAAATTGAGTTCAGTCCACAGTCTATCCTCATGCTCTGGTGTTGCATATGCCGTTCCCTTTGTCTGCTCTCCCAACGCTGTAGACAATTCTTTTGCCAAAGTTAATAAGCAGAGATAAAAACCACATTGTAGACTATAGCTTCTTACTTTATATACCACGACACTCACAAAGCACAATACCTTAAGGTAGAAGGGAAGAAATTAGTTTGAAATAAAAAATGCCCCTTCATATATTAAAGTTTACAACTGCATTTTACAAAAAATATATACCTTGCCCCTACCACAATCTATACATCTAATAGCGAAGGAGCCCACTGCGTGCAGATAGCTAAATCCGCACATCGGGTGCACCTGGGGGGCAGGGAGATTTTCCTGCACACTTGGGGCAGTCCCCAGGTGTGCACAAAAATCTAAAAAGTAGGAAAAAAGATAGGGGGATATTTAAATCTCCCAAAACCAAAAAGAGCCTTCCCTGCGCATGCGCAGGGAACGCTCTGGGAACTCTGCAGTAGGTTGGCGGTTGGAAGCTGCTCAGGCCTCGCTGCAGAAGTGGGGGGAGGGATGAGGAGATCAGCGAGGCCCGGCGGCTGGAGGCTGCTCAAGCCTCGCTGCCGGGGCCAGGGGTGGGGGAGGAGACCGGGGGAGGGGTGGTGGAAGAGATCGGCCAGGCCCAGCGGCTGGAAGCTGCCGCTGGGGGGGGAGGAGACGAGGGGAAAGGGG
>NW_015177048.1:133007-147955 GCF_001447785.1 Gekko japonicus | reverse complement strand
CTCACCGCAGGAGCTGGGGGAGGAGACCGGGGGAGGGGGGTGGAGACTGGGGATGGGGGGGAATTGGCGGGCTCGGTGGCTGGAAGCTGCTCAGGCCACACCGCCGGTGTCTGGGGATGGGGGGAGGCTTACCTGCTGCTCCTGCTCCTGCTCTGCCTGGAGCTCTTCCCCCTCCCGCGAGTATTACGGGTCCCCTTTCTTATGTTATAATTTCAAGTGTTCAGCACATCTTGAATATTTTTGTTTTATAATTTAGGTGGGTGGCTTAGTTCACACTTTAACCATGTAGCAGCTAGCTTCTCCTGATCCCACTAAGGTAAAATTTAAAGTGAGAAGATACCTTTTAAAATATAACCCTAAACCTCATGCCTAGGAATGTTCTCTTACTGAGAGACACTAGCAGAACCTCTTCAGCTCCAAGAGGAATAACCTTAAACTCACTCAAGATATATCTAGAGTCTAGATTTGTATTCTTGTAACTGTTGTATGACATTTCAGCTTTGTCCCTCAACACCCAAGTGCTAGTTTTCATGCATTTCCTCTACATTACTTCCTTCTGAGTTGTGGGCTTTTGTTCTAGTTTTATACTGAATGTGCTTAATTGGTGCGGTTATACCTCTACACCCTCAAAAAAGGTGTACACACCAGAACCTTGAGCCAGGATTATAAATAGCTATGTCTGAGTTGGTGGAGTAACGTTAGGGGTACTACAAAAGGAAAACTTTTTCTCTGTTAGTGTTAACTGGCAAGATGTTTAGGTGAATGGCTACAAGGACCCACAAAAAAGTGGTAAACAAGCATGAGAGAATTTAAAAGTGAATCATAAAACACAAACTGTAGCACAAGCTTCAAGGCAGTAATACAATTTTCTCTAAGAAAATCAAAAGCTGACCCTCTGGGCAGTGCCAATTTAATGTATCTTGGAAGAAACAATACAAAACCTCAGAAGTGAGAACTGATGAGAAACTAGGCCTAGTTTTATTTATTTACATTTATAGTCCACCTTTCTCACTTCGACTCAAAGTGATCACACAAAGTAAGTCAATATAATCCACAGAATAGGACATCCAACATAATAGGATTTGTATAACACAAATTTGGAACCAACCAAAAATCTGAAAACAGAACTGAATCAAAACATAGGTATTAACATGACACATTAAATGATGCCAAACTGCGTAGTACATTACAGCAACAGACATTATGAGCTATACACAATACTGCAAACCACAGTCCCTAAACCATTCTGCACAGTGTAACCCTATTACCTGTGTCGAAACCTCTCCCCCAGAACAACTCAATTCTGCATAGTTTTTCGGAAAGCCAGGAGAGTGGGAGCCTTCCTGACCTCATCAGGCATTTCTATCACTGTGCTAATTCTGCAAACCAATCTCCGCATCCCAGGCCCCATTCCTCACCATCAGGTAGGACATGCCCACACATGGCTGGACAGCTTGGCCCTTGCACTCTCCACCAGGGATCATCCATATCCAAGAGCTGCCATCAGCTGTGCCAACCAAGAGGACATGGGCCTAAGGATACCACTCAATCCACAGGGTTGAATGGCAAGACAAGAGAAAAGTCAGACTGGGTGATGAACAAAATGCTATGGATCTAAATGGTCTGGCATGTAAGGAACAACTTCCTGCCCAAATAATATGAGCTGCTTGAAACCACTCCAATAGTTTAGACCTAGCTGAAGTACATTAAGATCTATAAACTCATCTTTAACATGAGATTGTTAAGAAAAGCCACTGCACAGCTATTTGTTATATATAACTAAAGGGACCATCTAACCCGCTATCCAGAGCCCTTTACAGACAGTCCCCAACATAATGTGGATCAAGGCTCCAGAATGAACAGAAGCGTAACAGTACAGGTGTATGCAGACCTACTTTAGTCTAAAACCATTGAAATCAAGTCTTGAAACAGCTTCAGCTAAAGGTGTTATTTCCTGTACTCCTTTTTAAAAAAAATAATTTTTTTATTAAATTTTCCATATTTAACAAAAAAGAAAAAGAAAAACAAACAAACACACAAACAAACAAAAACAAAACACAATTCCTCTTAATACATTTACATATTGGCAGAAGTCTTCCACAATATAACAGAACTGACTACATATTTGGCACCACATAAAGTACGCCTTATTCATTAACTTAAACCGAACTTTGACTCTTTCAACCAATTATAAAACCTTGACCAATACTTTTCATAATTTTCCAGATTTCTTTCTTCGATAATATAGGTTAATTTTTCCATTTCTGCAATATGAAACAATTTAGTAATAATTTCATCTTTGGAAGGGACAATATTCTCCTTCCATCTTTTAGCAAATACGATTCTTGCTGCCGTTAAGATCTGCATAATTATGTATATATCTTTTTTCTTATACGAGTCCGGCATCACATTTAACAAACAACATTCTGGCTTTAAAGGGAAGTCTTTACCTACTATTTTATCTATAATTTCTTTCACCATAGCCCAATATTTTTTTTGTTTTGTTACATAGCCACCACATGTGGTAAAAAGTGCCGGTACTATGAATACACTTCCAACAACTTTTCCCTATTTTCCCATTAAATTTATTTAATCTGGCTGGAGAAATATGCCATCTATAAAACATCTTTATAAAATTTTCTTTAAAGGCACTTGTTCTTACAAATTTTATATTTCTTGTCCAAATTTTATCCCATTGTTCAAAACTTAAATTATAACCTATATCTTGTGCCCATGCTATCATCGACGGTTTTACCTGTTCATCTAACATTTTCCACTCTAACCAAAAATTATACGCTTTTTAAATAAATTTTTCCTTTGTGCTCATCCAGATCTTATCTAGTTCAGTTTGGCTTGCATATATACCCTCCTGTTTATCTTTTGCCCATCGTGATATAAGTTGATTTTTTCCCCACCAAGTCAAATTAGTACCTTGCTCTTTTAAACGTTTTTCCGATATTATCTCACCCTTTGAATCTAAAAGGTCCTCGAATATCCAAAATTTAACATAAAGCGATGGTTTAACGAAAGCTTCTATGGGTGAGAGCCATCTGGGTAACTTTATATAATATTTTACTTTTATCTCCTCCCAGATTTTGTACAGTGCCGCTCTAATGGTATGTGGTTTAAAATGAACAACCGGCCTATTTTTATTATACCACATAAAATAGTGCCATCCCATCTGTAGCGCATGTCCCTCAAGACTCAATAATCTTTTGTCGTCTTGTGTAATCCACTCCCTTATCCAATTCATAGCCACCGCTCTATAATATAGCGCCCAATCTGGCAGGGCTAGGCCGCCTCTTTGTTTTCTTTCTTGAAGATACTTTAGCTTTATTCTTGGCTTTTTTTGTTGCCAAACAAAGTCCTTTACTAACTTTTCGAGTTCTTTAAAAAACATTTAATTTCTTAAAATAGGGATAGTTTGGAACAGAAAAAGGATACGAGGTAAAACATTCATTTTTATAGTTGAGACTCTTCCCAACAAGGAAATATGCAAACCTCGCCATGTTTCTAAGTCCTTTTTTATTTCTAAAAGTAGTTTTTTTATAGTTATCCTCAAACAGAGAGCAACATCTGTTCGTCAATAGTATGCCTAGATATTTTACCTTCTTTTGTATTTCGAAACCAGAAAGATCTTGTAATTGTTTTTCTCAGTTCCTTTTACTGCTTTTTAGTAAGATATTTGTTTTCTTTTTATTTATCTTTAATCCAGCCACTTCACCATATTCTTTCAAGGCAGAAATTAGTTTTTCTAACGAGAGTTGTGGTTCTTCCAAAATAAAAGTCATATAATCAGCATATGCTTGTACTTTAAAACTTTCCCCTTTAATCTCTAAACCCTTGATTTCTTTTTCATTTCTAATACGTGTTAGTAGTGTCTCTATGGCAAAAATGTACAATAGTGGCGATAACGGACAACCCTGACGAGTGCCCTTTTGAATTTCAATATTGCTTATCAGGTCTCCATTTATTATTATTTTAGCTGTTTGAATATCATAGATTTTACTAACCATCTTCAAAAACGTATCACCGCAATTCCAATATCTTAGTTTTTCTACTATAAAATCCCAGCTGATATTGTCGAAAGCTTTCTCAGCATCGATGAATATCAATGCCATTATTTTTCCCGGATGTTTTTCGTAAAATTCCAACACATTTAAAATTATTCTTACGTTATCTTTAATCTGCCTCTTTGGCAAGAAACCGGCCTGATCTTTATGGATAACTTGACGTAATACCCTCTTTAATCTGGCTGCTAGGACGTATGCATATATTTTTAGTCGACATTGAGGAGTAATATGGGTCTATAATTTTGTATTTCATTTCTTTCCTGTACTCCTTAAAGACTAAGAATTGTATTGTTTTCCATACAGGAAGAAAAATAAGTGCCTTTACACTAATTTTCACAGGAATATAGCCTAGTTATTTATCCATTTATGCCTGTATTTTAAGGGGGGGGGGATCCTGTGTTTCCTATCCTATGAAGCCTTCTCCCTGTGCGGCAAAGCTAAAAACATCAGGTTATAGCTAGTTTAGATCCATAACTCTGGAGCTAGTTTAGAACCCTACTCTGGAGACTTGGGACAGACAACAGTAATTACAAACCATACAGTTCTTTTGGCCCCTGTCCTCAGGCACATCCGTTCTTTCTTCAGTAGACTGCAGGACCTAATCTCACGCAACACAATGTGTTTATATACTAGTAAGTCCCACTGAATTCATTGGAATTTAACAGCACAACTTTACAATGTGTTTATTCAGAACTAAATCAAAACAAATGCATGGATACTGAACAGATATAAACTGAGAACCTAAATCAGATGATCTTTAAAAAGAAATTAAATAGATCATCAGTTATGGACTATTTTTATTTATTTGTTTGTTTATCAAATTTCTACCCCCCCCTCCCAGCCAAGGCCGGCTCAGGGCAGCTTACATGAAATCATCACATAAAATTACAATAAAACAGTTAAAACAAACCATTAACCGTCTGAATTAATAAGTGCTAGTATGTTGTCATTAAATTTAATGATGGCTGCAGTACTCAGTTCTATTTTCACACAGCTGGCTCTTCGGTGTCTTCCAGGCATTGTTAAGCTATTATTAACAATAACAGGGGCAGCAGGGCTCTCTATCTTCGACTATTAGTTATCAACGTTGTTTAACGGTGGTGGCAGCTCCAAATGTCTGGTGAAGAGCTCAATTTTACAGGCCCTGCAGAACTGTAAAAGGTTCCACAGGGCCCTGATCTCCTTTGGGAGCTCATTCCACCAGAACGGAGCTGCCACCAAGAAAGCCCTGGACCTGGTTATCACCAGCCTGGCGTCCTTAAGATTTGGGAAGGCCAGTTGGTTCTGGGCCCCTGATCACAGTACTCTCTGGGTAACATGTGGGGAAAGGCAGTCCTTCAGGTATGTAGGTCCCTGACCATAGAAGGCTTTAAAGGTAAGAACCAGCACCGTGAAACAAATTCAGTATGTTATCGGCAGCCAGGCTGGATGTACTCCCGGATTGAGAGTCCCATCAGAAGCCTGGCCATGGCATTTTTCACCAGCTGCTGATTCTGGATTTGAGACAAGCGCAGCCCCATGTACAGAGCATTACAGTAGTCCAATCTCAAGGTGACCATCGCATGGATCACTGTCACCAAGTCGTTGCGTTCGAGGAAGGGAACCAACTGCCTGATCAACCGAAGGTGATAAAAGGCCGATCTCGCAGTGGCTGCTACCTAGGCCTCCATTGTTAAGGTGGCATCCAGGAGCACTCCCAAACTCCTAACCTCCGGCGCTGGCACCAAGGGGGCCCCATCAAAGGTCAGAAGCCGTATCCTTACCCTCGGACCGCCCCGATTCAAGCACAGGACCTCTGTCTTTGATGGATTCTATTTCAGCCAGCTCAGCCTAAGCCAACCAGCCACAGCTTGTAACGCCCAGTCTACATCTTCCAGTTTGGAATCAGACTGACCGCCCAACAACAGATAGAGCTGGGTGTCATCCGCATACTGGTAACATCCCAGCCCACTCCTCCGGACAATCTGGGCAAGGGGGCGCATACAGATGTTGAAGAGCATCGGGGACAACACTGCCCCTTGAGGCATAGTCCATAGTCCAGTGGGTGCCTTCCGGACAATTGTTCCAGTGCTATGCTTTGGCCCCAACCTTGGAGAGAGGAGACAAGCCACAGCAAGGCCAGCCCCCAAACACCAATGCCGGCAAAGCGGTGGGTCAGTAGCTGATGGTCGGCCATGTCGAACGCTGCCGACAGGTCTAATAACAGCAGCACTGCTGATCCAGATGCCTCTGAAGATCGTCCATGAGGGCGACCAGTGCAGTCTCCATCCCATGACCCGGGTGAAAGCCAGACTGGAAGGGTTCTAATATGGATGCGTCATCCAGAAAGCCCTGTAACTGAATTGCCATGGCCCCCTCTACTAGTAAAGTAAAAATAAAGGTTCCCTTGCTCGAAAGCCAGTCGAATCCGACTCTAGGGTTGCGGTGCTCATCTCCGTTTCAAAGCCTCTATTATCTTGCCCAAATAGGGCAAGTTGGAAACTGGCCAATAGTTTGGCAATTCGGCCGGGTCCAAGGACAGCTTTTTCAAGACAGGGCGAACCACTGCTTCCTTAAGTGCCCCAGGGAACAGCCCCTCCAAGAAGGACTTGTTGATAGGGCACCTTGAAACCCCCCCCCCCGTGACCAGCTTTAATTAGTTCCAGTCCTCAGCACCATACAGAAAGGATCACACATATTTGTACAATTTTCATCTGCATTTATGAAGAGTCACAAATTTTCTACACATTCAGTTCTAGTTCTGCCTTTAAAAGAACACTTACACATTTGCAAGGACTGCTCACACTGCCCAACAGGACTGTGATTGTCCCACCTCTGTTGATATTCTTATACACTTTATCTAAACATTTTTGTTCAAATACAGATATATCCTATTTTTAGAAGATACCAGCAAGGATGGCCTACAGAGTTCATGCTGCCTCTTTTATCTGTACTTCTAAAATATGACACTGACTGACAGGTTCAAACCACTGACAAGATGTTTCAGAAATGGTATTTTAAGTCACTCCTTTAGGCATTCATGTTGGCCTTCATACTACTACAGCACTGGTCGACGGACAATGTAATAACCAACCTAAAATAAGGTATTAATATAAAACGTGAATGTACTGAAATGTATTTTTCAATGAAATTAGCTAGGTATCGTTACATATCCAGATCAAGGTATTTTTAAATTTTATTTTTTAACCTTGGCACGTTTAAAATCATTGGATCCAACAGATTCTTAAAAGTGAGAAGAAAGGGTATGTCTCCTCCGTTCACCACAAGTACAGGAATGGATTCGAAATAAACAGATGGCAAGATGAAAAGGGCCATTACATATGTTTGAAAACAGAAGAGTTGGTTTTTATACCCCACTTTACCCTAAGGAGTCTCAAAGCAGCTTACAATTGCCTTCCCTTCCTCTCCCCACAACAGATGCCCTATGAAGTAGGTGGGGCTGAGAGAGTTTTGAGAGAACTGTGACTGGCCCAAGGTCACCCATCATGGGTGGAGTGTGGAAACAAACACCGTTCTCTAGATTAGAGTCCACCGCTCTTAACCACTATACCATGCTGGCTCTGAACCATGTCCAGCTCAATACACACACACGAGAAAGAGAATGCAGTGTTCCATGGTATTCCCATTTACTCTTTTGAAAGAGAGTGCCTGACTGAACAGGCTGCACTGTCAATACATACAGCCTTCCCCCTCACATGCATGCACATACACGTATGTCCACAAGGCCCAAACTCTGAGTTGGTTATCAAGATATGGGCTATTTAAGTCATTTCTAAATTACAGCAGTGTTAGACAATTTTCCAGTGCTTTCTTTGTCTGCAAAAAGTTTTCCATTTTTAAAGTTGTTCCAGGAAACTAACAATGATGAATGAATGCCATTGCCAATAAAATATTCGGAAAGCTTGGCATTTTCAAAGTTGTATAGTTTTATATGGTGGTTAAAGTGTCAGACTATGATTGGGGAGATCCAGTTCAAATCCCCCAGTGCTATGAGGCTTACTGAGTGACCTTGGGCCAGTCAATCGCTGTTTAAACTACTTTGCAGTGTTGTTGTGAGAATAAAATGGAGGAGAGAAGACTGATGCCATGATGGAGGAGAGAAGACTGATGCCTTGGACAAAAGGCAGGATAAAAATCTATGAATTACTGAATGGTTTTCAAAGTGACCGGAGAACTGTATGATAGTGTTATGTTCCAATGATTTGTAAACATATGCATAATACATTACCTGCCCCAGCTTCAATGCTGTTGGAGTGCACCTCCCAGGGTTTCCCCAGATTTTATCCAATCTTTCTCAGACCTGCTTTTCCCCAAAGTTTTGGGAAAACACCACAGTAAAGCCTGGATGACTCTTGCATGGTTGGGAAAACTCTTGCATCGTTGGGAAAATTCAGATTTTCCCACCCACGTGGCAACCATCTCCCATCTCTGCCGGGGGGGGGGGTATAAGGGGAAAGGCATATCTCCACAAAGGGTGAGAACAGAGACTTACTTTTTTAAATGAAAGCTGGGAATGCAAAGAACCTGTTACTGCTATTGCTATAACATTATACCAATATGATGGTCTTCACATGCCTTCACATTTCTACAAGCCTTAATTCAGTAAAAAATAATTTCTACATAAAGCTTCGAATATCCTAATACTTCAGTTTAAATATTTGTAGGTATTGGGCCATAAAATCAACATATTTTGTAAACAAAATTAACATGAGTAAAAAATAAACATGGTAAAAAAACAGGTCATGATCTACCAGAAAAATTTCCAAATCAAGATTTTTTTTAAAAAAATCCAAGTCAAGATTTTTTTAAAAAAATCTCTGCTGAAATTTCTCTTTCATCAGACAGCATGTGCATGATTTCATGTACTGCTGTACCGCAAAGGAGTTTACAAAATCTATGAAAAAGCAATAAAAAACACAATATAATTACATCTATATGCTAAGCTACATCCCAGTATTGACAATAAAAAAACAGCCATGTATTGGAACAAATAAGCTAGATGCCAGACAGAAAATAGTTGCCCCTTTACAAAAAGCTTTGTTCATCTCTTATGGAAGAGGTTGCTACAGAGAAATAGAAGGGGGGGGTATTTCAAGTTTGCACCTGAGAAATTATGCCCCTCCCCAACTTCAAATTACATTGTTATAAATGCCAGAGACTTTGCTGAGGTTCACCCTCAATGTCCTTAATGCTAGACATGGTTTAGGCTTAAACCTAAATATGGTTACATCAGCTTTAAGAAACAGCCTAAGTAGTTATTGTGAATAACAGCAGCCACTAATTTTTTGAAACTCACTTCATTCACATTTTACCTTCTCATGGTAAGTGCAAAATCTTTACATTATGTATTTTTACTTCCTAAAAAAGCTGGGAAAGCAGACTAGAAGACATTGCAGATAAATGCCTTTACTGAGCATACAAATTTACACAAGTACAGCTACAAATCATTGGCATATTTCTTCTCCATGGTATTAAACTCTTCCTCTAACGAAATCCAGTACCTTTCATACAAATACCAACTAAGGCATGTATCAGTTCCTCTTCCCTCCACAGTTTGATCAAGACGACAGATTCCCCCCGCCCCCCACTAAAAAAACCAACCTATTCTGAAAACAAGGAACTTCCAACTACGACAGCTCAAGGAACGCGAGCCTTTCAATACGACCATCTCTTCGACCTGCTCGACGAGATCCCCAAGACGTGAGCAGCACACACAAACACAAACACACGCACACAAACATATTAAGCGTCTGAAGAACACGGACCGTTCCTACTACGATATAAACAGGATGTCAGCCATACCAGCTCTCTGGTCGGGATGTTGATAGCCAAAGAACAACTACAACTTGTAGCGCAAGGAAGGAAGCGGGTTTCTTTCCTTTGCGGGTTTCTCGCTAATCTCAACCGCATCGCCTGCGCTGAGCCCACCAATCACCTGGCCTGCCCCCCCCCCAGTCCAACTATAGCCGCGGGCGGGGCAGAACAGAGGAGACGGCCCCTCGCCCTACTGAGGGACCAGGAAGGGGGGCGAAAAGTCGAGCCTCCGGGCTTTTGAGGGAAGCTCGGCCATGACCCTACTTCCAAGAGGGGGGAAGAAACGCTCGAGAACTCCCCTCTCTATCCCTACTTTTCTCCCCCACTCCCCCCAGTCAAGTCCTCCGACCCAAAACAAAAGTGTCGAAGGCCCACTTGCTTTTCGCCGCAGACTCACCCCCTTCCATAGACGGCTCCCCAAAGAGACGCGGGCAAAACCTTCTCCGCTCTCACGTCCCGGCAACGCATACTCTCCTCCCCAGCCTCAGCAGAGAGGGAAGGGGGAGGCTTTCCGGCGCCCCTGTCCACGGCGAGACTCAGTCCTGTTCCGACGCCGAGCACCAACTCCACGAAGCCTCAACCCCCACTTTCCTTCCCTACCCCAAAGCTCTGAGAAGGTTCTCAAGTCTTGATGCGCAATACGCGTGCGCTGGGGATTACCCAGAGCAGGCGCACTGAGCGTTCTGACACTGCCTCCGCCTCTCCTGCCCTTTCGTGTCTTTTACCTTGATTTTTAAGGTGGCACACAGCGTTCTCCTCAGCGTTCTCCACAGTCCACGTTTGCAATAATTTCCCATGAGCGCTTCAGAAAAGAATTGAGAAATTATACTGCGATTAAATCTCACATTTGCACAACAACTCTGTAAAAGGGAACAGATGATTGTTAAAGCCAGCCTTGCTTCTTTTTACGTGTAAAATTGCAGCCTTAGTCCAATACAGAACTACCGACTTCCACGGATTAATCTGTGCTGTCCAGACCACCTGCAAATCAAAAAGATCCAGGCCTCAGTTCCTGCTGGAACGCACAGGAGCACCACTCCAACAGTCAGGAGCCCAGGGGGCGGCACATAAGCCCCACCCCCTGCTCCCACCAGCCATCAGTTGGGCAAGGAGGGGGCAAAACGTGAGAGAGGTCACTCTGGCTCCCCCAGCTCTCCTTAGGGGCTCTTTAAAAAGTTATGGCCGCCACCGCCGTTCTTGGCGGCAGCTGCAACACCTGCCCACCCAGCGCGAAACGTTTCCTTGCCTCCCTGAGCCCCTAATGTGGCCTTGGACTCCTAGGGGGAAATTCCACCTCTCGCGTGTGATGTCCCAGTGGCGTATATCCTATGGGCCATTGAAGTCAATGGTGAAAACATAGGGTATATTCTGGGGGCTGGAGGAGAGGGGGTTTGAGGGAGACGCTCCACAATCACAGGGTAGCTGCTGGAGCCTCTCCCCAAGATACCAACCAAGTTTGAAGAACATTGGACAAGGGGGTCCAATTCTACGGGGCTCCAAACAGGTTAACCCCATCCCCTCCATTGTTCTCTATGGTGGGGAAAAGGGTCTCTCCAAGTGATTGCCAGAAGTGAGATGAGTCCTGGTCTTGTGTCTTACAGATAATCTTACAAATAGTCCTTTGCATTTATATCATGCTTTCAACTTTAAAAGGATCATAATGCTGATTGTGTGAACTTAGGCAAATCACAATAGGTAGAGCAGGAAGGGTTGCATCAGTGCTTAGTTCTTGTGGCCCTTTCTTACACGCCCAGGGAAATGCTGATCACCACTTTGGGGCCAGGAAGCAATTTTTCTCCAGGCCAGTTTGGCCCCCAGTGATCCTGGAGTTGTTTTTTTTAACATATTCTGGGCGTGGAACAGGGGTCACTGGGGTGTGTGGGGGGTTATTGGTGAATTTCCTGCATTGTGCAGGGGGTTGGACTAGTTGACCCTGGAGGTCCCTTCCCATTCTATGAGTCTATGATTCTATAATTCACCCAGGCTGGCTGTGGGCATGACAGCACCTCTGTCAGGCAGAAACGCCTGGCGAAGGGAAGGGAGAGGGGGGAAAGAATGGCTCCCAGGTGCTTCTGCCTGTCAGAGGGGCTGGTGCACACTTCCGGAGATTTCAGGGGGTGTGGCATATGCTAATAAGTTATGCTAATGAGCTCCTGCAGCTCTTTTTCTATGACATGACCCCTGAAAAGATCCATATGACTCAAGACAGGCCTTCAGTTCTGGATTTTCTAAATCTAATGGCCAGCCAAAGCCAAAACAACTGGAAAGTGTTGCCAGCAGCAGCAAACATATTAGTTGCCAATGGCATGAAATGGCATGAAATGGCATGAAAACTTAGTTCCCAGAACCAAACAGCAATTAAGTAAAATCTGAGAAAGGGTACAAAAGATGAAACTCGCAACAAGTAAGAGAGGTTTAGGAACACAGATCTTTTTGGAGAATCTGTGCCTCCTTTTATTAAATTCTGCAGGGAGTGGTCATAAATAAATATTATAGTTTCTCTAATGGGTGAGGTTGGCCTTTTAATGTACCGGGAAATTCCCTGGTGGGCTGCTTCCCTGGAAGTCCACTGGTGGCCAGGAGCCATCAGAACCAAATCATTATTCTGGTGCTGGCATGCCACGGGGATCACTGGGCTAGGACCCAGTCCACAGCACCAGTGAGGGCAAGTGGAAGCTTGCACCACCGAGGGCACTTAGCTCAGCTTGCTTCAGGGTTGTTTTAACATCCCCATACACTACTTTGTAATTACTAATAGACAGATGTGAGCATTCCTATTTTTGTAAAAATCCCATTCATGTTTTAATATATAATTAAAAAGTGTGTGAGTGAAACTGAGGGAATTTTAGAAGATCACCAAAATCAATTCTAATTCATTCCACTGTCCACAAATAAAGGCATTATTTGCCATTATAGATTTTAAAGTCTAATAAAGACTCTAGTTTTATGTAATGATTTTTTTCATATCTATATGGAGAGTGGGGAACCTTATGAGATGTGTATCCTATGCATTTTGCTCAGAAATAAGCCCACTGAATTCAATGGGGCTTACTCCCAAGTAAGTGAACATGAGATTAAGAAAGCCCTTATTAATTGCCAGATCTTCAATAGCCATTTACAGTCCTGCACACCATTAACTTCAATGAGATTTTAGTTCCCTTGTTATATGCAGATCTCTGGAGATGTAGCAAGTACATTTTCTAAATAAAATGTCCTACCAGTGATCTCATTACCATGAAAGCTGAAAGGGCTGAGAAAACCAGCCAACAGCATAAAGTGGGGCAAGGTGCGCCTTATTATAGAAAGAATCCATTCAAAAACAGAACTAGCTGTGGCTACTTGAAGTTTCCCAAAGAGCTGAAGGAGATCAGTGATAACTAAAACTATGATGAAACAATATTTAAAGAAAGAAGGAAACCAAAAGTGTGTGTGGAGAAGGAATCATTCATCTACCAATACCTGGAAGACAGAGTAAAAATAAAGTCTTAATATTACCAGATAGGGAGCTTATATTACCAGATAGAGAGCCAGTTTGGTGTAGTGGTTAAGTGTGCGGACTCTAATCTGGAAGTACTGGGTTTGATTCCCCACTCCTCCACTTGCACCTGCTGATGTGACCTTGGGTCAGTCACAAGCTCTGGCACAGATGTCCTTGAAATTACAGGCCAGTCAGTCTGACGTCGATACCGGGTAAGTTGGTAGAAACTGTTATTAAGGAAAGAATTAGTAGGCACATTGATGAACAAAAACTATTGAGGCAGACTCAGCATAGGTTCTGTAAGGGAAGGTCTCACTAACCTGTTAGTGTTCTTTGAGGGAGTGAACAAACATGTGGACAAGGAGGACCCAATAGATGTTGTTTACCTTGACTTCCAGAAAGCTTTTGATAGAGTTCCTCATCAAAGGCTCCTAAGCAAGCTCAATAGTCACGGGATAAAAGGACAAGTCCTCTTGTGGATCAAAAACTGGCTAATTAATACGAAACAGAGGGTGAGTATAAATGAGCAATTTTCTCAGTGGAAGGTGGTAAGCAGTGGGGTACCACAGGGCTCAGTACTGGGTCCGATGCTTTTTAACTTGTTCATTAATGATTTGGAGTTGGGAGTAAGCAGTGAAGTGGCTAAATTTGCAGATGACACAGAGTGGTTCACGGTGGGGAGAACCAAAGAGGATTGTGAGGCACTCCAAAGGGATCTGTCGAGGATGGGCGAGTGGGCGTCAGTGTGGCAAGTGGGGTTCAATGTGGCCAAGTGCAAAGTGATACATATTGGAGCCAAAAATCCTAACTTTAAATACACATTGATGGGGTCCAAACTGGCAGAGACTGACCAAGAGAGAGATCTTGTAGTAGATAACGCAATGAAAATGTCGAGACAGTGTGTGACTGCTATAAAAAAGGCCAACACTATGCTGGGGATTATTAGGAAGGGAATTGAAAACAAATCAGCCAGTATCATAATGTCCCTGTATAAATCAATGGTGCGACCTCATTTGGAATACTGTGTACAGTTCTGGTCACCACACCTCAAAAAGGATATTATAGCATTGGAAAAAGTGCAGAAAAGGGCAACTAGAATGATAAAGGGAACACTTTCCCTATGAAGAAAGATTAAAGCACTTGGGGCTCTTTAGCTTGGAGAAACGACGGCTGAGGGGTGACATGATCAAGGTTTATAAGATTATGCATGGGATAGAACAGGTAGAGAAAGAAGTAATTTTCTCCCTTTCTCACAATACAAGAACTCGTGGGCACTCAATGAAATTGCCGAGCAGTCGGGTTAGAACAGATAAAAGGAAGTACTTCTTCACCTAAAGAGTGGTTAACACATGGAATTCACTGCCACAGGAGGTGGTGGCTACAAGCATGGACAGCTTCAAGAGGGAATTAGATAAGCACAAGAAAGCGGACCCGCGAAACTCGCGGGGGGAGGAGCTGGGGAGCTCCACACTGAACAGGCGGCGGAGGAAGAAGCAGAAGTTCCCCGTCTCCTCCACCACCACCCTCAACTACCGCCCCCGGCCTCTCTCTCTCTCCCCGTTCTCTCTCTTCCCCCCCAGTCT
>NW_015177048.1:102665-132988 GCF_001447785.1 Gekko japonicus | reverse complement strand
CTCTCTCTCCCCCCCCCCAGTCTCTCTCTCTCTCTCTTTCCCCCGTCGGAAGCGAGGCCCGCGCGGCTCCCATCCTCCGGGCCTCGGCAGTCGGTCTCCCCCCCCCCACTCCGAGCAACCTCAAAGTGTGGCCTGCGCCGGTCTCCCTCCCTCCCGTCGCCGCTGGGCCTCACCTGTCGGTCACTCCCCTCCGCCCGCAGTGAAGCGGGGACATCTGGTAAGGCTCGCCGCTCTCCCCCGTCCAAAGCACCGGTTCCCCCCCACTCCAGTTCCCCCCCCCCAGCCTGGCTGGTCTCTCCCCGCCTGGCCGCCTTCCCAGCCTTGTCCTGGCCTCCCGTCGCGTGTTACTGCCGCGCCATTTGCAGAGCGTTCCCTGCGCATCTGTAACTTTTGGGGGGATTTAAATATCCCCCCAATATGTTTTCAAAGTTTTTCGATTTTTGTGCACATGTGGGGACCTCCCCACGTGCGCACAAACCTCTCCCTCCCCCCCAGGTCCCCACGATGTGCGGATTTAAGTATCCGCACACCACGGGGCGACTTGAGAATTAGATATATAGATATAGCATTTAAAATATATATATTTAGAAATGAATCAAAATCCTGGCATCAGTAGAGCTCTCTGCATAATAACAGAGGATATTTCATCTCCCCAGCCTGCTCTGCTGCAGAACTTTGTACAGCTCAAAAGCTTGTATCCTTGGAGCAGAGGTCCATCAGTGGCTATTAGCCACAAGGTATAGATAGGAACTCTCAGGCTGGGGCAAGTGATGCACTGTATTCTTGGTGCTTGGGGGGGGGGAACAGTGGGAGGGCTTCTAGTGTCCTGGCCCCACTGGTGGACCTCCTGATGGCACCTGGTATTTTTGGCCACTGTGTGCCAAAGAGTTGGACTAGATGGGCCACTGGCCTGATCCAACATTGGCTTCTCTTATGTTCTTAGTTGCATTTAGAATACTGTGTACAGTACTGGTCACTGTATCTCAAAAAGGACATTGCAACACTGGAAAAAGTACAGAAGAGGGTAACCAAGATGATTAGGGTGTTGGAGCATCTTCCCTACGGGGAAAGGCTGAAGACCCTGGGACTCTTCAAGTAAGAAAAGGGACAACTAAAGGTAGACATGATGAGAGAGGTTTATAAAATTATACATGGGGTGGAAAGGATAAAAATAACTTTTTTTGCCCTCTCCCAAAATCCTATAACTTGAGGGCATCCAGTAAAGCTGATGGGCAGTAGTTTCAGAATGGACAAAAGGAAATACTTCTGTACACAGAGAGTGATTAAAATGCGGAATTCACTGCCAGAGGATGTAGTGATGGCCACAGGAATAGACAGTTTTAAAGGGGGAGTAGACAGATTCATGGAGGGTAGGTCTATCAGCGACTACTAGCCATGGTGACTGAAAGGAACCTCCACTAGGAGGCAACATTAAGGGAATGCCTCAGCCTCTATGCCCTATTGTTGGCTCTCCTGAACAACTGGTTCGCCACTGTGTGAAACAGGATGCTGGACTAGATGGATCTCTAGGGTCTTTTTATGTTCTTATGATCTCACTCTCCAAAAGTTGCCATAAGAATGACAGCAAAGGGAATGAAGCAGAAGCGAAGATAAACAGGAAGAACATGCTTAGTTTCGGCAAAAGCAAAACAGAAAATAAAGGCGGTACATATAATAATAATAATAATAATAATAATAACAACAATAACAATAACAATAATAATATACTTTATTGTCATTGTACACCATACAACGAAATTAAAGGTGCAATCATTTCAGTGATCTACAGCCATACACATATACACTCACACAACCATTCACAACCATCCCATAACTCCCTTAAGTGTTGTGGGGTAGTCAAGTTAAGGCGCCACAGGACTTTTATTTTGTTGTAGAAATACCAATTGTATCTTCTTGGATTACGAACGCTATCATCTGACGCCTCTGCCTTCAGAGAGGTTCAGAGGTCTTGCAGCGTGCCTTGCGAGGACTCCTTAAAAGAGCGCACAGGGCTGCGCCTGAGAGTGATCGCCGCACTGCATCTGGAAGAAAAGCCTCAGGGCTAGCAAAACAAAAGTGACTGGGTCTGTGCCACGCTGTCCATCTTGAACCCAAGAGAACTGTGCTGTTGGCTTTCTCTCAAGAGCCCGTTTTGTGCTCGCGTACACAGAAAGCAAAGCTTCCGTGGGATGGAAACCCCCAGTGAAAGGACGGGTTTTAGGACCTCGCAGACACTTTAACCCTGAGAGGAAGGGGGTGGATCCTTACAGTACTCAGCGCTTGCGTATGTAGAAACACGTAACTGCCCGAAAGTGGGAAGGGGGCGGGGCAGCTGCAGGGAAGGAGGAGGGGGAAAGGCTTTACCGAAAGTGGAATCCTCTTGGCTGTGTTCGGATCTGGAATTCCCATCAGCTATCGATTTCCCTTTCAGATGAATAGATCGGCTTTCATACATGGCTATTTTCTTTCTTTTTTCTGTTTTCTGTCTTTCCAGAGTTAGAGAAGATCAATCGGGTGCTAACCTTTTAACCGATTCTGCAATACTCTCGCTACCTGGGAGGATGGAGGAGGGGAAGAGACTCATGTCTCTTCCTGGGAACTCAGGGTTTCCAACTTCGCCAATAATAGTGCAGACTGTTTTCCCGCTCACCTCTAAATTTATTTATTTCCTAATGCGCCCTTACTTGGGAGTAAACTCAACCGAATGTAGAGGGATTTTCTTTCTGACACACAAGGAATGTAGTCATCCAGTGCTGTTCTCAAGTTTCCATAGGAACATTTTTGAGGGGGTAAATAGTTTGGGGGGGGGGAATATCAGTTTTCACAAAAGTGGCTGCAGCCTGCAACCCAGTGCCCACTGCTACCCATGGAAGTCCACTGATTTTCAGTGCTCATAAAGAAAACCCTTCTCCTTTCTTGTACAGTGCCACTGTAGTACAGGGCACAGATTTGGGCAAGTGATTTCCCTCCCTAGAAAGTGAATTATGGTAATTAACAAAAAGTAGGATCCCTTCCCTGTCCTATAGTTGTTCCCGTTGGTCCTTGCAGGTGACAGTCATGAGTCATGACCATCCTCTTCCAATTCTCATTGTACTGAGCATCATAGAAAGGTGTAAAGAAAGGCAAAAAGGAAGCCTGATCTATTTATCTAAAAGCAGGGTGTGACCCTACAGCTTAGAACTTAAAATGGCTGCACATTCACATGTGCCTAGCACAGATCAAGTTGTGGAGCTCTCAGCTTCCAGAGGGTTTGGGAGGGGGGGCAGCTTCCTTTTCCTTGCTCAAATGTTCTTATTTGTCTTATCACTTGATGTTAAAGGCAATTTTCATTCTATGCCGTTCAGGGGAGGGTTCGATTTGCCTTGAACAACTGTGATTCTTCTACAAAACTTTTTGCTGATAAAATATTAAGAATATGTTCTGATCTAGATGTTGATTGTAACATAGGTCCACTGGAAGAATTGCTGAATAAACTGCCTGTTCTATTTATGAACTACTTTGACCCAGTTTCCATGATGGATCCTGACAAGCTCCTGGGATTGGTGAAGTCCACTAGTACCCTGGATTCTTGCCCGTCCTGGCTTCTAAAAACATGTAAAGACCATGTCAATTAATCCTTAGTATCTGTTATATACCAGTCACTAACTCTGGGCGCCTTCCATTGACCATGCAAAGGTCAAATGATTCGTATTTTGGGGGGTGGGTGTCATCAGACGTCTACACCGGGTAATGACGGCGCATGCAATTAAAGTGAATATATGTTGTCTTCCCTATCCCCTATGAACATTGTTAATCCCTTGTCTATATATGCAGTGACTGTACATCGTTTTGAGCCCATAATAATAATAATTATATAATACACAGGTATATATTTTTGTTGTTGTTGTTCAGTCGCACAATCAAGTCTGACTCTTTGCGACTCCATGGATCACTTCACGCCAGGCCCTCCTGTCTTCCACCGTCCTCTGGAGTTTCCTCAATTTCATGTTTGTTGCATCAGTAACACTGTCGAACTATCTCATCCTTTGCCGTCCCCTTCTTCTGCTACCTTCAGTTTTTCCCAGCATCAGGGCCTTCTCCAGTGAGTGCTCCCTTCTCATTTGGTGACCAAAATATTTGAGCTTCAGCTTCAGTATTTGTTCTTCCAGGGAACAGTCAGGTTTGATTTCCTTTAGGATTCTCTAATTTGATCTCCTTGCAGTCCAAGGGACTGTCAATAGTCTTCTCCAGCACCACAATGCAAAAACATCTATTCTTCGGCATTCGGCCTTCCTTATGGTTCAACTCTCGCAGCCATACATTACTACTGGGAATACCATCGCTTTGACTATGTGGACTTTTGTTGGCAGGGTGATGTCTCTACTTTTTATTATGCGGCCTAGGTTTGCCATAGCTTTCCTTCCAAGGAGCAGGCATCTTTTAATTTCATGACTGCAGTCACCACCTGCAGTGATCTTGGATCCCAGGAACGTGAATTCTGTCACTGCTTACATGACTTCCCTTTCTATTTGCAAAGGAATGATGGGGCCGGATACCACGATCTTAGTTTTTTTGATGTTGCGTTTCAAGCCAACTTTTGTGCTCTCCTCTTTCACTCTGAGCAAGAAGCTCTTTAGGACCTCTTCACTTTCTGCCATTAGAGTGGTATTGTCTGCATATCTGAGGTTGTTGATGTTTTTCCTGGCAATCTTAATTCTGGCTTGTGATTCATCCAGGCTGGCATTTCGCATGATGTACTCTGCATATAAATTAAATAGACAGGGTGACAATATACGCCGTTGTCATACTCCTTTTCCTATCCTAAACCAATCAGTTGTTCCATGTCCGGTTC
This sequence comes from Gekko japonicus, assembly GCF_001447785.1. Lineage (NCBI taxonomy): Eukaryota > Metazoa > Chordata > Lepidosauria > Squamata > Gekkonidae > Gekko > Gekko japonicus. The sequence goes on along the minus strand of NW_015177048.1, from coordinate 128,157 downwards.
TAACTGTCACTTCTTGACCCTTATACAGGTTTCTCAGGAGACATGTGAAGTGGTCTGGTACTCCCATCTCTTTAAGGACTTGCCACATTTTGATGTGGTCCATACCATCAAAGACTTTAGCGTACTCGATGAAGCAGAAGTAGATTTTTTTTGGTACCCCCTTGCTTTCTCTATAATCCCGTGAATATTCAAGCATGGACAGCTTCAAGAGGGAATTAGATAAACATATGGAGCAGAGGTCCATCAGTGGCTATTAGCCACAAGGTATAGATAGGAACTCTCGATCTGGGGCAAGTGATGCACTGTATTCTTGGTGCTTGGGGGGGGGGGAACAGTGAGTATAAATATATATTCCACAGGTTAGGAAAGGCACAAACAGGTATAGGAAAAAGCCTGCATGGTTAACAAACAAAGTAATGGAAGCTGTAAAAGGTAAAAAGGATTCCTTTAAGCGGTGGAAAGCTAGTCACAATGAGGCTGATAAAACGGATCACAGGCTATGTTGTAGTAGATAACTCACTGAAAATGTCGAGACAGTGTGTGACTGCAATAAAGAAGGCCAATGCTATGCTGGGGATGATTAGGAAGGGTATTGAAAACAGATCAGCCAATATCATAATGCCCCTATATAGATCGATGGTGCGACCTCATTTGGAATACTGTGTGCAGTTCTGGTCAACGCACCTTAAAAAGGATATTATAGTTTTGGAAAAGGTGCAGAAAAGGGCAACTTGAACGATAAAAGTGTTGGAACACTTTCCCTATGAGGAAAGGTTAAAGCACATAGGGCTTTTTAGCTTGGAGAAACAACAACTGAGGGGTGACATGATTGAGGTTTATAAGATTATGCATGGGATAGAGCAGGTAGAGAAAGAGGTACTTTTCTCCCTTTCTCACAATACAAGAACTCGTGGGCATTCAATGAAATTGTTGAGGGGTCGGGTTAGAACGGATAAAAGGAAGTACTTCTTCACCCAAAGAGTGATTAACACATGGAATTCACTGCCACAGGAAGTGGCGGCAGCTACAAGCATGGACGGCTTCAAAAGGGAATTAGATGAGCATATGGAGCACAGGTCCATCAGTGGCTATTAGCCACAAGGTATAGATAGGGTCTCTGGGGCAAGTGATGCTCTGTCTTCTTGGTGCTTGGGGGGGGTCAACAGTGGGAGGGCTTCTAATATCCTGGCCCCACTGGTGGACCTCCTGATGGCACCCGGTATTTTTGGCCACTGTGTGACAGAGTTTTGGACTGGATGGGCCTTTGGCCTGATCCAACACTGGCGTCTCTTATGTTCTTATGTCTATCAAATCCAGTCCCTTAAACCTATTCTTCACCTCCACTGTATGTTCATAATGGATGTGATCTTAGTCAAACCTGAATAGCCTAGTGGCTTTCCCAACTTTCTTCAGTTTAAGCCTGAATTTTGCAATGAGTACCTCATGATTTGAACCACAGTCAGCTCTAGGTCTTGTTTTTACTGACTATAGAGCTTTTCCATCTTTGACTGCAAATTATATAATCAATCTGATTTCGACATTGCCCATCTGGCGATGTCTATGTATAGAGTCGCTTCTTAGGTTGTTGGAAGAGGGTGTTTGCTATGACCAGTGTGCTCTCTTGACAAAACTCTGTTAGCCTTTTCCTGGTTTCATTTTGTTCTCCAAGGTCAAACTTGTCCATTATTCTGGTTACCTTTTGACTTCCTACTTTAGCATTCCAGTCCCCTATGATGATAAGGACATCTTTTTTTGGTGTTAGTTCTAGGAGGTGTTGTGGGTCTTCATAGAACCGGTCCACTTCAGCCTCTTCTGCATCAGTGGTTGGGGCACAGACTTGGATTACTGTGATGTTGAATGGTTTGCCTTGGAATCGGACAGAAATCATTCTGTCGTTTTTGAGATTGTATCCCAGTCCTGCCTTTCTCACTCTCTTGTTGGCTATAAAGGCCACACTGTTTTTTCTATGGGATTCTTGACCACAGTATAGTAGATATAATGGTCCTCTGAGTTAAATTCGCCCATTCCCATCCACTTTAGTTCACTGATTCCCAAGATATCAATGTTCAGTCTCGCCATCTCATTTTTAACCATGTCAAGCTTACCTTGATTCATAGATCTTACATTCCAGGTTCCTATGCATATTGTTCTTTGCAGCATCCAACTTTCCTTTTACCATCAGACACATTCACAGCTGAGCCTCCTTTTGGCTTTGGCCCAGCCGCTTCATGCTTTCTGGGGTTACTGCTCTTCCCCAGTAGCATATTGGACACCTTCCAACCTGAGGGGCTCCTCTTCTGGTGTCATATCTTTTAGCCTTTTGTTACTGTCCATGGGGTTTGCCATTTCCTTCTCCAGTGGATTGTGTTTTGTCTGAGTTCAGATATAGATATAGCTGAACTCAGACAAATATATATACATCCTTAGCCAAATCTCCTAGTGATGTGGTAGAAGTCCTACATCACTGCCTGGCTGCTGTGGTTAAATGGCTATGAGTGAACAAATTGAAACTAAATCCTGGAAAGAGAAGTAATGCTGTTTGGAAAGGAGGAGGTCTTGAAGGATACTGTGCTCCCCAGATTCAGTGGGGTTCATCTGATCCTTGCAAACTCCGGTAATAGTCTCAGGGTTATAATGGACCCAATATCATTACTGGAGAAGAAAGTTAATGCAGTTGCAATATAGGCACTCCTCCAACTCATCCTAGCTCAATAAATGGCTCTTTACCTGGATACGGCTGATCTACCTACCTGGATCGATGCCATGGTGACACTGAGACCAGCCTACTGTAATACACTGTGCATTGGTCTCCCCTCAAAATCAGTCCAGAAACTCCAGCTGGTGAAAAATGCCGCAGTTCAGGTATTATTAGAAGGTAGATAGAGCATGAATATTACTCTCATTCTGCAGTTACTCCACTGGCTGCCCATCAGTTAGCAGGCTAAGGTGTTGGCTATCACAAACAAAGCCTTTCATGGCCTTGAACCCTTATATCTGCAAGACTATCTCTCCTCCTATGCTTTGCCTTGACAGCTTCACTCATCTGAATGGGACCTTTAAGTATCAATCTACAAATGGGCAAAGTCAACAATTGCCCATAAATGTACCTTCTCCATTGCAGCCCCCATCTTGTGGAATGGCCTGCCTGAGAATGTCATGAAGGCTCCCACTCTCCTGGCTCTCCACAAACTCTGCAAAACTGAATTATTCAAGAGGACTTTTATGCATAGGCAATAGCACTGTACAAAGTAATTCAGAAAGTTACTTGGACAAATTATTAGGGATTGTGGTCTGGACTACTGTGTATAGTTTGCTGTAAAGTGGATCCTACTGTGTAATCTTGCATCATTTTATGTCATGTTAACACTGACACTTTGCTTCTATTCTTTTTTAGATTTCTAGTTGGTTCTACAACCCAAATCCTATTTCATTGTTTACTGAACGTCCCATCCTGTTGATCGTATTGACTCAGTCTATGTAATCAGCCCTTTGTCTCAGTGACTATAAATAACGCAAATAAATAAATAAATACTTTGAGTAGACACACAGTCATTTAAGCTGGAAATAGTTTTAGCTGCAACTGAACCCCGAAGGTATGAAAAAGTTCAGAGAGCCAAAGAAGATATTAACATTTGACTAAAGTAGGATTGGATAGATTGCATCATAAACTTAAAGAAGAGGAAATCTGTGCAACTGTTGCTCAAGAGATACAACAACAAGTTTATTATACAGTCAACACAGAGACCTTTAAAATACAAGTGTAAAAATGTACCTTTTGCAACAGTGTCTGGACAGCTGATAGATCAAGCTTCAGATTCTTTGTCCGGAACATGTTTTCCCAAAGTCCTCTTGTGACTTCAGGGGAAAAGAATTCCTGAATCCTATATGCAGTGCTGTATGCTTTTTTAAAAAAAATCAGAATTCTGCACCAGAGTAAAGAGGTCAGGCCATGAACAAATTAAGCTGCCTTATGCCGAATCAGACCTTTGGTCCACCAAAGCAGTATTATCTACTCAGACTGGCAGCTGCTGTCCATGGTTTCAGGCAGATGTCTTTTACATCATCTACCACTTGGTTCGGAACTGGAGATGCCAGGGATTGAACCTGGGACCTTGTGCATGCCAAGCAGATGCTCTACTACTGAGCCACAGCCCCTTTCCTCAGTAGTAGTAGAAGGTTTCAGAGTCATTTCCCAGTATCTACTTTTATTCAGTTGCAGGTGCTAGAAAAGCCCTTTCTCTGCCCGAGACCCTGGAGAGCCACTGCCAGTCAGATATTTTTATTTAATTTTTATTTATTTATTTTTTATTTATCATTCGATTTCTAGGCCGCCCTCCCCGCAAGCAGGCTCAGGGGAGGACAAGTAAACTAGATGGACTAGTGGACTGAATCAGCATAAAGTACCTTCAACTCAAAATGTGATCAGTTAAACCTGAATTTTGCAACCTGCTTAAATTATGCATATGAAACCACTTTATAATACTTTTGCATAATTTATTTACTACATAATAATTTCTAATTTTGCATAATTCATATGAATTTCCTGCTATTGGATATCTTCTCTTTGGCTCTGGAGAATTCACTGTGTATTATACTTTCAGACTCATCTCCATAGCTCTACCTGGCTTTCCTGCCCACCCTTACCAGGATTCTGAATTCTGCATTTAATTTATACAATAAAACATAATTACAAAATTGGGCAATGATATAGGAAAATAAAACTGAATAATTCATAGATTCCGAGCAAGACCTAGTTACCCTTATTGCATTCATGCTTGAATTTTTCATTTGAAAAAAAGTAAGAAATGGTCTATAAAAGAACCATAGTAGCTGTGTCAATTGCAGCAAAAATTCAGAGCTGTGTGGTACCTTCAAGTAACAAACTGTGGGCTAGAGCCTAATTCATCAGATGCATGTAACAGGTCTGTATTAGGCCAGCATTTATATAAGAGGATATGAAGAGTTTATTTTTTTAAAAAACAGAATCAAAAGACCATGACATGCAGGAAGTACAAGGTGAAATATAATTTTATGTATAACTCAAAAGTAAGGTCAAAAAGTGCAGGTGTCAGAGTCTCAAGTTAATCAAGCTCAACAATGTTCCTTAATAAAGGTGCAGTTTATTGAGAGAGTTACTCAGGTCATCATTCGACACACTTTTGTCAGGAATGGGGGTGTAGACGGGAAGACAAACTATTATACTCAGTTCATACAGGTCCCCCTGATGGGCACAGACCAATAAGCAATAGCAAGCAAGCATGCTCAAAAGAAAACGGCCCTCGGTTCGTGGCGCAGCTGAGCACCGCTTCAAGGTCACAGCAGAGATAACGGGAAGAAACCTGGAGCACATTCCAGGGGGAGAGCGGAGAGCAGGAGAGGGAGCAGGGAGAACACAGCCCAAACCATGACACCTGGAAACATTGCCTTCTATTTGAATTCACTTCACAGTGCCACCATACAGCCAATAAAATTTGACTATCTGATTATATCTGAAGGGAAAAAAATAAGGTGAAGAATTCAGGCCTGTAGTTACAGTGGGGCATTTCGGGGCCCAGCCCCCCAACTTTCCACCAGGGCCTCCCAACTTACCACCCTGGCCAGGCCTCCTGAGTTATTTCTTGCACTCGCTGCTATCAGTGGCAGCAGAAAGCCTTGCACCACCCTTTCTTTAAATGGGAGAAGGGGGGGCTAGTACACACCTGCACTCCAAGCCGCAAATTCACATCTTATACAGGCACATGGCCCTCCACTTCTTCCCTAAAGCATTTAAAAGGACCCCATATGCCAATAAAGGTCTGTGTATGTGTGTATGTGTGACCCTTTAGATGCTTTGAGGCTGTGTGCACCTGCACTCCAACCTGTGAATTCGTGACCTGGAGTGTGGGCGTGTGGCCCCGCTTCTCTCCCAAAGAATTTAAAGGGGCCCTTTAAATGCTCTGGGGGAGAAGCAGGGTCCACTTGCAAATTTCAGTGCCCCCACTTTTTAAAAGGACCCCCCAAATGAAAAAGCCCTTGCTACGGGCCTAGAAGAATTTCACTCTCATTCTGGTACTTTTGGTTATAAAATAGAGAGGGGGGCAGTTCTTGGAACAGCTGGCTTCCATCAGCAAAAAACAAAAGTGAACTTAAACCTTTGAGCTCTGAATATTTGGTTCAGCTCTGTATACTATTAAATTAAATTGCATTTTAAAGACTACATTACTGTGATTTAATATATATTTGGGGTTTACTTTTGAAGGCAACCAACTTGTGGTAGCAAAATACTTACAGGATGGATTTAGCTGCTAAATGGATAATCCAAAGCACATAGGGACTTGCTCTTCTCTTTCCATAGTTTCTTGTTCCATATTTTTTTCTTTCCATGGTTGCTTGTTGACAAGCCTTTGGAGACTAATCTTGCATGTTAGAGGACAAGGAATGCAACTGTCAAAAAGTCCAAGGGATTTTTGGTAAGAGCAAGTAGGGCAAAAATTTACAAAACCCTGGGGTGTGAATCCACACACACACACCAGTCTGGTAGCTGCCACGAGTCCCTTTGACTACCCAAACAGCCAGAAGCCAAGGGGCAAAGCAACTGACTGTTCTGGGATTAAACAAGAAAGTCAGCCCTGCAAGGTAAGCCACCTGCAGAGGAAGTTTCCCCAAATAGTTAACCTGGTACATGTGCACTTTGATCTAGGTACTAGAATTAGATTGAAGTCCTCTGAAGAAGAAAACACCACAAAATGTGATTAAAAATAAATTATTACATTGTGCAAAAATAGTTTAAGAAAACATCAGTATGTGAGAAATTTAAAAAACAAACAAAACTAAATTCAAAAAGCTAGCTACACAGTAAGGCATTGGTTCAAAGTTGCCAGATGTTACCATTCCAATTTCCAAGCTGAAGATGTTCAGTAATCAAAATCTACTCTATCCAGAGTCAGTATTAGGCAGACAGAGTGCCTGGCCCATAGCAAGCAAGCATTTCCAGATGGTTTTTAGGGAGTTACTAGGATTACACCCAGAAACCAGTGAGCATGATAGCTTGCAGCAAGTTGAAAAAACTAAACTTTTACGGCCAAGGATCCAACATGGCCTGGGTCCCAATAGACCAATTGGATCTCTGGCTGATGATGTCAGTTAGTGGTGTGAGCCTGTTACTAGGCATATGACTGAGGAGGGGGTTGGAATGAGATGAAATGGTAGAGTTATTGGCTCCCATTTCTAGCAGGTGTACATCATAAGAACTAATTAAATTGAATGCAGTTAATTATGATTACCAGGGTTAGGGTTAGTTCTGGCCTTGGAAACAAGAAGGGGGTTAGTGGTAATCACTAGTTCCTTCCACACCTGGGAATGTTAGCTAGGTGTCACAAGGTCAGCTCGCTGAATCTTCAAGCAATCAACACAGTTATTTTCCATTTGGACTTTTCAAATACAATGCAGGCCTAAAAATTAAAGCCTGAACCAATATTTAAAAAACAACAACAAGAAACTGAACTAGGGACTCAGTTTCTTGACAGTAACAGAGTGCCATTTGCAAATGCTGTGGTGTCACTTACCAATGCTGTGGAAAGTCAATGCTCACAGGATTACCAAAAGTTGAAGTTATGTCAGAACCATTTCATTGTTAAGTATCATTTATTTACAGGGGGGGGGAGAGAGCAAACTTTTGAAGATTTTTTTCTGGTGGTGGCTGGCCATATTGGTCTGCAGTAGAAGAGCAAGACATGAGTCTGGTAGCGCCTTAAAGACCAACAAGATTCCCAGGGTTATAAGCTTTCGAGAGTCAAATATCAGCTTGAAGGTGCTACTGAACTCAGATCTTGGTATTTGAACGTTTGTTCTGTAGATAGTTAATGGTTTATTTTGATCAGAGAACAAAATAATTCCTTGTCATAGGATTATCAGGACTTTGTATTAACTTTGAATAGGATATTTTGCCAATTGTCAACATGAGATGCTTTTTATAAATATATTGTCAGTGGGAAGGTGGCCTGTAGCTATGGACCTGCTTTTAAGTTAGATATAACACAAAGCTACTGAAGAAAACTGTTTAGATTTAAAGTGTTTGTTGAATTTAAATTTGGAATTGTGTAACTCGTATGATTAGTTTGGTGTAGTGGTTAAGTGTGCGGACTCTACTCTGGGAGAACTGGGTTTGATTCCCCACTCCTCCACTTGCACCTGCTGATGTGACCTTGGGCAAGCCATAGTTCTGTCAGAGCTGTTCCTGAAAGAATAGTTCTCTCAGAGCTCTCTCAGCCCCACCTACCTCACAGGGTGTCTGTTGTGGAAAGGGGAAGGGAAAGGAGTTTGTAAGCCGCTCTGTGACTCTGAGTGAAGGGTGGGGTATAAATCCAATCTCCTCCTCCTCCTCCTCCTCCTCAATTTTATGACCGATTGCACTGAAGATTTGATGTAGAGGACACATTGGCAATATGAAATCAAAATTTGTCAAGATATACACGACATTGTGATAATTAACTTTGCATGTTGACATTCAGGGGAAAGATTTTGGGCTGAGAATTTGTTCTTTAACCTCTATTTCATATTACATTTGAAGTGAGATTTGAAATAGGTTTGTTTTGTTGTTGTTGTTTTGTAACACACACTAGTCACTGTGCTGCCTTTTCTGTCAGAGATGCATAGAAATGCCAAGATAGATCGTATATTTGGAGGGTAAGAAAAAATAAAGATAAAACATTACACAAAAAAGAAAACAAATGAGTTATATTTCCTTTGTATTTAAAGTCAAACACACAAACAGCTGGTATTGCAAGATCAACCTCCAGTTTGTCAAAAACCAAACTGCATCCTCAGTGCTCCCCATCTCAGATGGACAATGTCCATTGTATTGTTTGAAGAGCTTCTTTTTATTACAGATTACAGTAACAGAGCCTGCTTACTGTAAAAAGCTGTAAATTATCCAGGTTGTCATGGAAGCAGTGTTTCAAGAAGGCTTTGGGCTTAACAATGATTCAGTACTGTCTGTGTAGTTACATATTGTAATTAACTTGTAACCAATAAGTTTTCTGTGACCTGATGTTCACTTCTCTTGCACAAAGGGAAATGTTGCAACTGAAGCTGTCTCTAGAAGAATTGTGAAGCTTGGTGCTTTCCCTTTAATTTCAGGATGGAGACAGATTATAGTTTGTTTATGTATTTTAATTGAATTATGTTATAATTTCAAACTGCTTTAAATTGCTCAGATGTAGCTGATTTATGGCAACTCCTCATAGGGTAAGGCAAGACATGTTCAGAGGCAGTTTGCCCATACCTGACTCTGGATCCCGCCTTGGTGACCTCCCGTCCAAGTACTAACCAGAGAGGCTGACCCTGCTTAGGTTCCAAGATCTGACAAGATCAGGCTAATCTGGGCCTGTGTTCCCTCTAACGCTGAGTTAGTGTGAGCTAGCTCACAATTTTTTAGCCTCCAGCTCACACATTTTTGCCTTAGCTCAGGAAGGGATGGCTCCAGAGCAAACTAATTTATGCAGTAGCCAAATCATGAGCTCACAACTTTAATGCCAGCAGCTCACAAAGTAGAATTTTTGCTCACAAGACTCCACAGTTTAGAGGGAACATTGATCTGGGCCATCCAGGTCAGGGCAAAAACAGGAGCTTTATGGTACCTTAAAGATTAACATTTTTTTCCAGCATAAGCCTACATGGACTTGAGCCCACTTCTTCAGATGCTGTAAGTGCTTTCTCATTATGCATACCTTTTGTGTAGGAGGTTTGAAAAAAAAAATACAAGCAGCAGGGTCAATGCAGAGTGACGAGAAATTATGTAAAGCTAGGTAACTCCTGTAACTGGTGGGGGAATGACAGGTTTTGTCTGTAGAGTCATAGTTATTTTGTTTATAATTTGCTGTATTATATGTCATTTAAGCATTTTTGCACTACTTTTCTCCTACTCTTGGGATTCAAAGCAGCTTGCAGAACAAACTACAATTTAAAGGAAAGCATACAACCTATCAGGACCCAAATAAGTTCTTGAAGCAGATGATAAACCCCAAGATCATTTTTAGTGTCAGATTGGTGTCCATTTATTCTTTTACATGGAGACTAACCTGCAGAGGGCAGAAGGGCATCGTAGTCACATAAGAACTAATACTGGAGTATGAGCAAGTGCACAAACCCAGGATGGCAGGAATATGGTAACATCCACTCATACCATATGAAGAAATAGGCTGTAGTCCATAAAAATGTATGCTGGAATATGTGCTCACTTCATCCGCAAATCTATTAAAAAGCTTATGCTAGAATAAAAGAATGTGTTAGTGTGTGAAGCAAGATTATTTATTTATTTATTTATTTAATTATCTTAATCTTTTCCCTCCTCCACAAAGGGCCCAAGACAGCTCCTGTTTAGTGTTTGCTGCTTGGTGTTGAACAATACATGTTATTTCTTTATAGTTTCTGTTCATCACACTGTTGATCTTTGCAGTTGCACAAAGCTTCAGTTGGAAAATTCTAGATGTAGGTTTTAGGCATGATAGTCCTCTCCAGAGGTCATTTCGGCAGGGGAACGCGGGGGAACGCAGTTCCCCCGGGTGAGGTGCAGGGGGGTGGGGCACATGACGAAGCCCCACCCCCTGCTTCTGGCCGCCCCGCTTCCAGCCCTCATTCAGCCAGGAGGAGGCAGGAGAAGAGGGAGGGTAAGTTGCTTCCTCCCCGCCTCTTCCCACCCCTGCCTGCCTGGGGCCAGGGAGGGCCTTGGCGGGGCTTCCTTGCACTCCCGCTGACCTTGCAGGTCCACCGCTGGGCCCCTGATGTCAGGGTGTGTGGCATATGCTAATGAGTTATGCTAATGAGTTCCCCTAGCTATTTTTCTATGAAATGACCCCTGGTCCTCTCCCCTCAGAAATGCTGCTATAGCTGCACAAGCTTAAGAGGGAGAAGATATATCTTGCTGCTCTTTCATCCACAGTAGTGGCAGCATTAGAGAACCTTTCTCTTTAAATTTTTAATTTTTTTTGTTGTCTTTTCAGTTTTTACTGTATTCATTTCCAGTGATCTTCTGTGGCATTTTGGTATCTATGGCACAGAAGACTACCTTCAGAAAGTGTCGTCAGTGGCCTGGAGTCATACCACCAATGGTGGAGAGCAACACACAGTAGTAGAAGAAGAAGAGATTGGATTTATACCCTGCCCTTCACTTGGGAGTCTCAGAGCGGCTTACAAACGCCTCCCCCCCCCCCACAACAGACACCCTGTGAGGTGGGTGGGGCTGAGAGAACTCTGACACAAACTGCTCCTTCAGGAACAGCTGTGCCAGAGCTTGTGACTGACCCAAGGTCACATCAGCAGGTGCAAGTGGAGGAGTGGGGAATCAAACCCGGTTCTCCCAAATTAGAGTCCGCACACTTAACCACTACACCAAACTGGCTCTCTCTACACCACTACACCAAAGAGTTTATTCACTATCTGTAGTTTATGAAGCAGGCAAGGCACAACATTCACCAGACTCCAAACCATCCTTTGGAAATGGCTCTCTTGAAGTCTGAGGTCATGGCTGAAGGGTCAGGAACAACCACTCAAAAGCCATATGCCAGATATGTCCAACAGGTAGATTGCGGAGGGGTCAGAGGTAGATCACTAGCCCCTTACCAGTAAATGAAAGAAGTGCATTATAAATGGGGGGGGGGCGGTGGAACCCAACTTTAGTGGGTTAAAATCTAATTTGAAACTAATTTGAAACTTTATTTTCATGGTGGTAGATCACTGGCACTTTTGGCCAGAAAAAATTGATCACTACCTGTTCGAAGTTGGACATGCCTGCCATATGCTATGGTCTGAATGCTTTCACTCTCAGCCTTAATGCCAGAGCCATAGAAGTTTCTCAGCAAAGAGTTATCATAATGATAAATTCAGCCTGTTGATACTAAGCTAGTCCAAGGACCAGTCTCCAAAGTGTCTGTTGTGGGGAAAGCAAAGGGACAGAAGGAGAAGCACCAGCCACAGATAATGGAAAAACAATATCTGTTCCTGCTGGGGTGTGCGGAGGTGCTCCTTCAAAGTCTTTGGCTTCATTGATCCCACCTATTCTCAACAGATGCTGGGACTGAACCGATCATGGGAGCCCTCCAGAACATCATTCTTGTCCTGTGGACTCATTGGCTAACAGGGGCCCAACTCTGGACCTCCTTGTTTTTGGAGGGATAATTAAAAGATTCCACACTGTCAAAACATAAGAGGGCTACACCAGCTAGTGAACACATCTTTGATGACTGGCATTTCCTATTATGTACAGGTTCAGTGACTTCACCTTCTGTACATTTACCTGCGCCATGTTTGTATACCTTATTAGCACAAGGTTTGCTCATTTCATTGGCACAAGGATTCATGAATACTAGAGATGTGTAAATTAACATTTACAGGCAATGCAAATGAATGTATTCTGTTGGATTAAAAAAAAATCTGTGGATATGCCAGAAAAGAAAGCATTGTCCAAGCTTAGCTGACAGCAGGCAGGAAATACGAGCCAGTTCGCAGGCCTCTGTTTTAGTTACATCAAAATAAATATCCTAAAGATATAAGGACTCTAATAGACAATGTGGTCACTTAGGATGGGCAACACAGCCTTCTAATATATGTCTGTAAAAGGAACAGAATAACCTGATACCTTGATGTATAGATAGTAAGGTTACCACCTTATCATGTGTAACAGCTAAGAGTGTGAATGGGTGTGTCAGTTGTTCAAATATTATCCTGTTCTCAGCCTAAACCAGCTTTCTCCAGCTTTCAAGAGAGATGCTACAGAGTTAGTGGTGAATGTGTTCAATTGGTGAACATTTTTATTCAACAGCTGTGATCATGCATGAGCCAAACTTCAGATCTGTTCACCTGTCTCAAAGAGCCATCAAACAACTTTACAGCTGCACAGTAACTCTGGTGGTAGAATTTTTTTCCCCTTGGGTGGGGTTTTGAATATTCACAATAGAGATGTTTCCACCTAGGCTTCATGGATCTTGGGGTCAGGTAGTTAAATGACATGAATGGGAAACTACACCTACCATATGACTGTGCAAAAGGGATATGCGTGAAATAAATGTCAATTACACAGATTTAAAACACCAAACTGTAAATTAAAAAAGGTTTACTTGCAGCAGTGATAACAAGTGTGAGTGGGAGGGGGGAAAGTGTCAGGCTGTGTGAGAATGAGCATGCACAAAACATGCTGATTGTACTGTACTATTTAACTACATTAAAAATAATCCATAAAGAAGGTTGAGCTGTCTGTAAACAGTCTGTCTATGAATTGATGGCTTATAAAGCTGTTGGTAAAGATTACTTCAATACTATATATCAGAATGTGCTGAAGGGCTATAATATAAATGCTAAACCACTCTTCTTGGGCATCTTCCATCAGGATTGAATAGTGATAGGAAAACTGATCCAAGGATCTCACCCAACTGTGTAGGAGTGGATTCTACTGCTAGCCCATAGTCCCATCATTCCTCAATAGCATTACTTTGTTACAATCTGCATTATTTCTTTTCCCCATTTCTAAGAGAACTGGACAAATATCCTGTTTGATAACTTTTAGTATCTTGGACTACATGTATTGCAAAATTCACCTCTATAGTTGTTATCTGAGCAATCTCAGGGTGGTCTTCATATACTGATTGCTGCAAACGTGCATACAAATTGATGACAATAACATAAGCACTAAACTTGTGATGCTCTGATGTTGTTTTAATTCTTGTTTCCAGCAGTGCAGTGCCAACCCAACACAGTGGTGGCATGGAGACAAGCGGATTACGAACCTCTCGAGTAACACCGTTTGTTTCGATACAAGTCTTTGTCAAAAATCTCCTATACAGAAATAACAATGAATCAATATCTTTTCTAAGATAAAGGGACTAACAATTCTGGTAAAGTGTATAGTAATGCAAAGACTTAACATACATATTGTAGGATTTAGAATTTCCATTTTGTGAAGAGTAATATATGAAGACCATGGAAGATTGTATGTTAACTTTGCATTACTATACACTTTACCAGAATTGTTAGTCCCTTTATCTTAGAAAAGATATTGATTCATTGTTATTTCTGTATAGGAGATTTTTGACAAAGACTTGTATCGAAACGAACGGTGTTACTCGAGAGGTTCGTAATCCGCTCGTCTCCACGCCACCACTGTGTTGGGTTGGCACTGCACTGCTGGAAACAAGAATTAAAACAACATCAGAGCATCACAAGTTTAGTGCTTATGTTATTGTCATCGATTTGTATGCACGTTTGCAGCAATTTTCCATTACTTATTGCTCCTTATTGCTGTACCCCTTGTGTTACTGTATACTTCATATACTGATGCCAGTGTCTGTGTAAATTTCAGGTTTCTAAATAATGTGTGGATATCCTAACAACCTTTATACTTCTGTGAACAAGTGAGTGAATAATTGTGCCATCCTAAGAAGAATTACACCCACTGACTTATGTTAGCACTGTACATGCATCAGTCAGTCAATGCCAACTATTTTATGTGTCAATTAGCAAAATACTTGTCATTATGACAGGCAAAGTGTATGTGGAGGAAGGGTCAGTATACTACAGGAGGAGGTTGCAATAGGTTGGCTACCTCCCCCCCCACACACACACTGAGGTGGTTTGCCTCCACAACAGCATTGTGTTTCAGTACAGTAGCCTTTTCCACTCCACAGATGACTGAGTGGTAGCTATGCTTTCTCACAGTCCCAAATATACAATTGGTTGAAAATAAACACAAAGTAATACTAGTCATTTCACTTGTGAAAGAAATGCTGAAAATCTTTTCCACAGCTGTATAGGAAAAGAGTGGTTGAATCTTTTTCTGCAGGTAGTATATAAATCTACTGTAGGCCAATTTTTGTAGGTGATGCTGACAGGATCAGACCAGACTCGAAAGTGAAAAGCAGTAGAAAGTACTTCCCACGTGAGTTGGACTGAATGTGTTGCCTTCCCCCACGCATGTGTTGCCTTCCCCCACGCAATACACCTTTGACTGGAACAGGGCAAAAAAGTTATGTTGCAGGACCAATATATTTTGCACATTTTCTGGTAATAAAATTCATGCAGCAATTCTGTATTCCCTGATGAACATGAAGCTTCTAAGTGAATTCACTGAAAAGCAACCTTCATTCTGTACTCAATGGGAGTGGAAGTTGCTTGCAATTTGTATGCCTCTGGGAGGATGTTCCCCGTAGGAAGAGGCAATGCTGAAATAATTTGTTCCAGGAAACCAAGGGGCCATGAAGGCCTATTCTGAAAAGGTAAGCTTTTTATTATATTTTTCATGAAATGGGAAAAATAATGATATTTGCCTTCTGTGCTTGCTGGTGCAATAATAAAAGGCATGGGAGGAAATATTTGAGAGACCATCTGGTGCCCCTAGGCTGTTTCCTTATCCCCCTTTGGCCTCTAGTGCTCAGTCAATGCTTGTTCAAGCTTGAACAATATTATGCATGATTATGGTCACAGCCATAACTAGGACAGCATTGTGGGGAAAGCCTTTTGAAAGAATGCCATTATTTTCAATAAAGATCAATGGACTCATGAGTTTGAGCAGATGCAAATAACATCAGCATATTTAACCATGAAAACATGTACTGAATTTAAAACTTCGGAATATAGGAAGAAAAATCTGGGGGAAAATGCTTCTTAGAGTTGGAATGACGAAATAGTTTACAGGCAGCACTACCTTATCTTAGCTAGTGATCTGAGTGAGACTGTGGGAAGAAGGAACAACAGAAGAGATCAAAATACTTGTGTTAGTCAGAAGGAGCGGTTAAACCAAGGACTAATCTATATGTTCAGAAAGTGAATGGCATGGTCCCCTGGTACTGTAGCAGAGAGGAATACAGCACTTCATGATTTACTGTTCCCCACATCCAAATCTCCCTTCTTTTCCACGTGAACAGTCCCACATGGATTCCTACATTAATTCTGACATACTGTGACTTACAGAAGGTTGTCCCACCCCTGAAGGGAAAACAGTCACTCACTTGCGCCTATGGGAGTGTTGGTGCTGCATCCAATCACCTTTGAGAAGGGGGGCGGAATGTTGGAGGGAAACACGAGTTCACTTCTGCCTTCTGCCTCAGGGAGACAGCAGTGAGAGCTCAGGTCTGGCTCAGGAAAAGAGTAGACAGAGTGAAGGGAAGCTCTGCTTGGTAGTGTGGCTGAGTGGTTTGGCTCTACTTCTGAGAGATTAGAGTACCCAATTGTCAGGCCTGTCTTTGGCAGTGAGCAGATCATGTGCCATTTAGTCTAACTCTTGGGAAAGGGCAGGCTGGTGTGGGTGGAAACCTGTGTGTGTGTGTGTGTTAGGATCCTGTAAGGTAAAGGTTTCCCTTGCTTGAAAGCCAGTCGAATCTGACTCTAGGGGGCAGTGTTCATCTCTGTTTCCAAATGGAAGAGCCAGTGGCTGGCATGATTAGTTGCCGAGGCGCACGGAATGCTGTTACCTTCCCACCGAAGTGGTACCTATTTATCTACTTGCAATTTCTTGCTTTCGAACTGTTAGGTTGGCAGGAGCTGGGATCAGAGACCGGAGCTCACTCCGTCATGTAGCACTCGGGTCTTGACCCGCTGAACTACCGATCTTCCAGTCTGCAGTTCAGCGTCTTAACCACTGAGCCCCCACAGCCCCTCGTAGCTAATCAGTAAAAGCCTGTTTATGCTTGAAAGTATTAAAGAAAATTGAAACTGCTCTCTAAATTAATGTGCCTCAGCCAGGTTTCCCTTTTGTCTATCTGGAGTCCTGTGCTGCTGATCTGTTCATGGAAACCAATCTGTAAATAAACAAATCTTTGTTGCAAGACTTACCTCACCACAGTGAACTCAAAGCCCATACATTCGCTACCTTTAGAACACTTCATAAGTGAGGGAAGGATTATAGTTTAAAATAAACCTGGTCCCCCCCCCCCCCCATCAGAGAAGGCTGTTTGCATCCCCTCAGTTGATAGAAAGAGCCTGTCACAGGTACAATCCTAAGAGGGATGTAAGCTATGCTTTTCTGAATGTGTAGATCAGCTTTGAGTCAGTCCTGTGATACATCCATGTCTTGTGTCTCAAACATGTTAGTATTCATTTTAATCAGGGGTCATTTCATAGAAAAAGAGCTAGGGGGACTCATTAGCATAACTCATTAGCATATGCCACACCCCCTGACATCACCAGAAGTGTGTCCTCCCCACAGCCAGCGGCGACCTCCAGCGGGCACCAGCAGGGAGCTCCAGGCCCCGCCCTCCCGCACCTCACCCGGGGGGATGGTGTCCCCCCGCGTCCCCCCCCAAATGACCCCTGATTTTAATACACTTTTTATTGGAAAAGCATTAGTAGAATAAAACATAATGGTTGGTACTTGTTTTACCTAATAGGCCTAAAACAACCGCCATTGTGTAGGTTTCCTCATCTCAAAATTTCAAGCTACAAGGATGCAAAGACTGCAGCTCACCAACAGCCAGACTTTGGTCAAGAAATACTTCCCCTCATATTATTTTATTTTTGCTGTTTCCTTTTTTTCTCTCTGAATACCTGTATCCCATTTGCCATCACAGCCCACAATCACTGTATGGTTACCAAGATGTTCTGTACCTTTAATAGAGGCTTAATGTGTGGAAATGGGCAGCAGAAGCTTTTATGGCATGGAGGTAAACATGATAAACATCCCATGAAGCCACTAATAAAGGGACATGACTTTTTTTCTCTCTCTAGGAACCTGGCAACCTCAGAGCCCTATTTTACTCTTTACCTACCACAAAAAGGGCCACAGCATCAGCACATTGTGGTTTTGAGAGGACAGACATGTTGGTCAATGGAGAAGCTGCTTGGGGACTGTACAGGCAGCCTGTCCAGGAGAGAGTTTGGGGTAGTGGCTAAGAGTAGTGAACTCTAATCTGGAGAATTGGGTTTGATTCCCCACTCCTCCACATGAAGCCAGCTGAGTGGCCTTGAGCCAGTCACAGCTCTCTCAGAGCTCTCTCAGCCCCACCCACCTCACAGGGTGTCTGTTGTGGGGAGAGGAAGGGAATGTAATTGTAAGCTGCTCCAAGACTCCTTCAGGTAGTGAAGGGCAGGATATAAAACCAAGCTGCCACCTCCCCGCCCAAGGGCCAAGTTTGTAGCTTGGGGGTGCTACTGGGTCCTGGCCTATGGTTGGGGGGCTCAGGTCTCCACCATGGCACATAGCACCTTTTATCATATTTGGCTGAAACACCAGCTACAGCCATTCTTCCAAAACATTGCCTCCCACTATTGTCTTCCATCATTGTATTGAAGAAGAAGAAGAAGAAGAGATTGGATTTATACCCCGCCCTTCACTTGGAGTCTCAGAGCAGCTTACAAACTCCTTTCCCTTCCCTTCCCCACAACAGACACCCTGTGAGGTGGGTGGGGCTGAGAGAACTCTGACATAAACTGCTCTTTCAGGAACAGCTGTGCCAGAGCTTGTGACTGACCCAAGGTCACATCAGCAGGTGCAAGTGGAGGAGTGGGGAATCAAACCCGGTTCTCCCAGAATAGAGTCAGCACACTTAATCACTACACTAAACTGGCCATCACCAGAATGCCGCCATCACCTGTAGTGTTCTTATTAATATTTTATGTTCTTATGAATTTTATTGTATTTACTGTTTTATTGCTTTTTAATGTCTGTATGCTGCCTTGAGCTAGTCTTTTCGGCAAGGCGGGTTATGAATTGAAATAATAAATAAATAAATGATCTGACCATGTGGGTGATCTATGCTCTGATCAAATCCCAGTTAGATTACTATAATCTGTTCTACCTGAGCTTCCTTTGAAAATGGTCTGAAAACTTCAGTTTGTCCAAAATGTAGTGGCCAGGCTACTGCTATTATCAGGGGTGGGTTACCAGGATGATACCATTGTGCTGAAAGATCTGCACCAGCTACCCATCTGTTTCTGGGTGCAATTCAAAGTGCTTGTTCTTACCTTTAAGGCCCTAAATGGCTTGAGGCCAGGGTACTTGAAAGACTGAATCCTCCTCTTCTATCCAGCTAACCAGACAAGATGGATAGTGAACTTTGGATAGTTTTTATACTGTTTGTGTCCAATGGCTTTTTAGTGTCTTGTTTTTAAATTATAGGCCTGTGAGCTCCCGTTTCTAGTTCCAGCTCCTGCCAACCTAGCAGTTCAAAAGCAAGAAATTGCAAGTAGATAAATAGGTACCACTTCAGTGGGAAGGTAACAGCGTTCCGTGCACCTTGGTGTTTAGTCATGCCGGCCACATGACCACAGAAACGTCTTTGGACAGCGCTGGCTCTTCGGCTTTGAAATGGAAATGAGCACCACAACCCTAGAGTCGGATCCGACTGGCTTTCGAGCAAGGGAACCTTTACCTTTACCTTAACTGTAAACTGCTGAGTTAGCATAGAAATATCCTAGATAGATAGGTAGATAGATATTGAAGCAGAGTTCCCTAAATAAAGCCTACATGGTGACACCCAAGGACAACTGAAGGATCCCAGGAAGACTAACTCAGGTCAGATGCCAGTCCCATGAGTCACAAGTGGCAGAGGTCATGGTGAACCACAGTGAAGCCAAGTTAATGCAGTTCCTGAAAAAGCCTGCTAGTCCCCTAGTATTGTCTTCCATTTATATGGTGTAAACTGGGATAGGGCAATTAACAAATTTAAACAACAACAACAACATTTTTACAAATTAATTTTCCCCAATCTTTCCTAATTTTTGTGCTTTTAAGTTAGTGGTGTGTGAAACACAATTCATTCTGAACATTGACTTTTTTGTACTTTGTTTTTGACTTAAAAGAATTTGACCCTCACGTAAGTTTTTTTTTAAAAAAAACATTCATTTCCTTCTACTCATTCTGAATTATTTAGCATCTCCTGTCTGTTTGCAGAGTTAATTAAAGCAGAGGGCAGTCAATACAGAGCTTTCATGCAAAACAAGAGGGTGGCTGAGAGGAAGATGACTGACCTTCCTTTGTCCTTCTAGACATGCAGTACCTGGGATGCATTGTAACTGACAGCCTCCCTTAGCAGGAGTGACAAGCATCTACCAAACACATAGCAAGTGTGCCTTCATGCAAAGGGGCATGCACCCAGGGATTTTTGTAAAACAGAGAAGTTCCTTTACACTGTTCCTCTCCTAAGGGATGAAAAATGTTTACAGGCTTGAATATTCCAAAAGAGTATGTCTGCTATGGAAAGTCTTCCCAGAAGAAAAGTAGCTTCTCTTTTCTTTGTGCCTGTCACAGTAGCGAGATCTGGGCCAATCAGCTAATGAAGCTTTTCACAGAATCGAGTCAGGGCTGGTCACACTAATGGCAACCCCACCTCACCAGTCTGTTGCAAAGAAGCATCTTGGTTGATTGTTGTAAGGCAACAGACTACTATATTAGATGTACAAAATTAGGTGGTAGAAGCAAGTGGAAACCTCTAGATACACATACAAACAGTACTGTTGTAGCCAGAGCTATACCCTTCTAAGCTCATTAACTTTAGTGGACTTAGAACAGCACAGTTCTGTTTAGGATTGTGTGATAAACGTGCCTGTAGCAGTTCACACCAACCCACCCTTTTGCAGAGAGTGAAAAAGACCAGAAACTCCCAAGTACTGCAAATTAGGTGCTCTTTTATTTAATCACACTGTATTATCACCACAAAGCATCTCCCACGAATCAATTAAGACTCCACTGCTACAGTCCATAAAAAACTGTAGCACAAGTCTAGTGACCCCGATTTTAAACAGTTCCTCAGTGGATATGACATAATTCTGCTCCAAGAGACCTGGGCTCAGTATGAGATTTTGCTGGAGGGGTTTAACGGGCATTCTAGACCAGCACTTAAAGCTACTTGCTATGGACATGGTCTAGCTGGGCTAACTGTCTTATGGTCCAGAAAATCCGATTTAGTCATTACCCCTCTCTAGGGGACCAGTGTTAATGTGCAACCCTGTCTGGTGGAAGGTGCAGGGTGGTCCTTTATATTAATAAATGTTCCTCCATGTTTAAACAAAGATTCACTGTCTCTTCACTGGGAGGGTGTAGAACTACGACTTGAGGACCTTGAACTAAAATTCCCATTAAGAGGTATAATTATGGCTTGTGATTTTAACACCAGACTAGCACAGGATGGTCCTGCCATTGCCAAGGAGCCAGGTTTTCAGTCTGATTGCTTGATATTTAAACTCAGATTTTCAAAGGACTCTTATATCAACAAGGCAGGGATTCATCTTGCCCATCTCTGGCTTAGGTTTAATCTGTCTATTTTGAATGGTGTTCCTCCTTATGATTTTCCTGGCGAATTCACCTATGTCTCGAAGAGAGGATGTAGTGTGATTGATTATTTTTTAATTTCACCAGCCTAATGGGAATAGGTGATCGTATTTTCAATTAGGGATCATATAGAAAGTGACCATCTTCCCCTTTCCTTAGTTATTGAGCCTCTTCTTCCTACTGAGAGTTTAGATCAACCGGGAACCGTGTCCTCCAATTTGACTATTAGACTGCCTATAATTTCTTGGTCTAATAGGATGGCTCAAAAAGTAGCTGGTGTTCTTAACGAAGCTACCTTAGATAGGTTTTTATCAGTTTTTAGGAATCTTGACAATGTTGTAATGCAACTGTTTGATGTCTTTAGGATGCAAGTGGTGCAACAACAGCGAACTAATCTTGGTGGTAGGAGTAGCTGGTTTGGCAATGAATGTCACCAAATGAAGTCTTATATTTGTGCTATCTACCATCAATATAGGGCATCCGGGTCAGATAGACTGCTGATGGAATGTTTCCAGTTAAAAACTCAATTGCATCAACTTTATAGATCTAAACAACAGGCCTTTACACAAAAATGTTGGGAACCTCTTATCCAGGCCACACTGAATAATGATAATAGGAAATTTTGGGCAGTAGTATCTGAGTCCTTGGGCTGTAAGCATATTTCCAACAGTTTGATTTCACCTCGTGACTGGTTTGATCACTTCTCAGAAGTTTTTAGGGAGACGAGAGTTAGCCCTTTAGAGGACTTTGACCTTAATGTGGCTGGGTGTCCAGAGTGGTCACCAGTTCAGCCAGAGGACGTTGAACTATTAATTAAGTGGATTAAACCAGGGAAGGCCCCTGGGCCTGATGTTATTCCTCCCAAGCTGATTAAAACATTCCCTGAGTGGTGGGCCCCCTTTCTTGCTGACCTGTTTACAACTATAAATATGACAAGCGTAATACCTGAAGCCTAGCCGGATACAATAGTGGTTCCTGTATATACAAAAGGTGATTGTCATCTCCTTTGTAACTATAGGCCTATCAGTTTGCTTTCTACAATTGGGAAATTGTATGTGAGATATCT
This sequence comes from Gekko japonicus, assembly GCF_001447785.1. Classification (NCBI taxonomy): domain Eukaryota; kingdom Metazoa; phylum Chordata; class Lepidosauria; order Squamata; family Gekkonidae; genus Gekko; species Gekko japonicus. Next base: position 105,862 of record NW_015177048.1, on the reverse strand, counting down.
GGCCAATAAACTTAATCTATGGATGTCTGAAAAGCAAATTTTGGGTATAGAGCAAATTGGTTTCTGTAGAGGAAAATCGACCCTTGATCACTGTGTAGTGAAGTGAAGAAATACAGAAAATGGAAAGGATCTAAGTTGTTTGCAGATTTCTTGGAGCAAATTTTGGGTATAGAGCAAATTGGTTTCTGTAGAGGAAAATCGACCCTTGATCACTGTGTAGTGAAGTGAAGAAATACAGAAAATGGAAAGGATCTAAGTTGTTTGCAGATTTCTTGGAGCTTAAGGGTGCCTTTGATTCTGTTCTGAGATACCTTCTCTGGAAGAAACTTTGGGATCAAGGGATTGATGTGAGACTCCTCCTTCTAATAAAAAAATTGCATACTAATACAACCTGCCAAATTCGATGTTCGGTGACTTAACCCATAAGATTCCAATTAGTTTAGGAGTCAATCAAGGATGCAGCTTAGCACCTTCATTATTTAACCTTGTTATTAATGATCTGGCTCCCTTTTTGAACACCATTGATGGGCATAGCCCCATACTTGGTGTGTTACATGTCCCTCTTTTGCTATATGCCAATGATGCTGTGCTACTTTCCCTTTCGCATATAGGTCTGAAAAGGTTGCTTTATAGTTTTTTGGACTATTGTGAGTTAAACTAATTGACCCTAAATTTCTAGAAGTCCAAAATTATTGTTTTTGGGAAATCATGGAAACTAAGTGGATCATAAGGGGGTATCATATTGAGCAAGTTAAATCTTTCAGATACGTAGGAGTGCTCTTCCATTGTAACTCTAGATGGGCTGCTCACAAAAAGGAAGTGATAATGACATGCTAGCAATTACCCGTTTTTATTATTCTAAGGGCAACCAGTATGTCCCAGCAGCCCTACGAGTTTTTAATCATAAACTATATGCTAAATTGCTCTATGGGATTCCAGTTTGGATTGGTGCTATTAATAAGGAGATAGAAAAAATTCAGTATCTTCCTTCGGAAAATTCTAGGCCTTCCTGTGTGTGTCTCTTATGCTGCAATGTGTCTTGAAACTAATCAAAAGTTGCTAGAGACTAGAGCATGTTAATAACATTTAAATTCCGGCTAAAACTACATTTTAAAACCACCTCATTCCAACTGTCTCATTTCCTTAGCTTTAACAGAGTTTCATCAGTCCCCTTGGTTGACACTTATAGAGAAGAAGATCGCTGTTATAGGGATAAGTTTTGGTGAGCTGCTTTCCCTATCAGAAAAAGATGCTTTTGTCTTAAACAAAGACTCTTGGTTATTGAGTTGCAAGAACTACGTAGTCGTGCGTCTGGTAGATGTTTTCCCCTGAGATTAGGGATTTCTCCTGTGGGGATGATAGCAACATATTTTTTCTCCCTCAATGATCTGTGTACTGGCAGAGCTTATATGTTAGCACGTTTTAATGTGTTGCCCTCTGCAGTACTTCAAGGGAGATTTTCAAAGATTCCTTACGCACAGAGGTTATGTGATTATGGAAGAAAGTAAGTAGAAAGTATTGAGCATGCCCTTTTGTATTGTGATTATTATGCTGACATTCGTGTTAAGTATTTAGATCGGTTGTTAATGGATTTAATAGGCCAATCTGATAATGATAAGTCCTTTTTTCTTCTTTCCTTAAAAATGCTGTAACTGCTGAAACATTGGCAACTTTTTTGTATCTGACGTCTAAGCAGCGAGGTATGTGTCAACTATACAGTTTGGTGTAGTGGTTAAGTGTGCGGACTCTAATCTGGGAGAACCGGGTTTGATTCCCCACTCCTCCACTTGCACCTGTTGATGTGACCTTGGGTCAGTCACAGGCTCTGGCACAGCTGTCCTTGAAAAAGAGCAGTTTGTGTCAGAGTTCTCTCAGCCCCACCCACCTCACAGGGTGTCTGTTGTGGGGAGGGGAAGATAAAGGGAAAGGAGTTTGTAAGCCGCTCTGAGACTCCAAGTGAAGGGCGGGGTATAAATCCAATCTCTTCTCTTCTTCTATTGAGTAGTCCTTATGTATTTTATACTTCTTACTGCATAATGCCAATAAAAGCTGTTGTATTATTATTATAACAGCTAGAACACAGATTCCACTGCTACTGTAGTGCAAACTATTTGGCTTGCTTGTTCTCCCAAGTTTCTCACCCAAGTTGCCTCTGTTTACAAATGCCACAGTCCTCCTCTGCCAGTCCCTCTCTCTCGAGGCCAGTCCTTTCACTGGTAGGAAGGTTGACTGCTGTCTTCTCCATTGCTTTTCTCTGGGAGGTGTATTTTTCTTCACCCACTCTGATAATGTCCAGGTCTGAGGTTTTCCAGCAGTCTTCCTCAGGCTCCCAGCTTCCACTGCAACATTCCTGTTTCACGTGGCCTCTTGGATCTTCATCAGCTGTCTCATCCCTCTCTTACCTGGTTCATTACAAGACATAGGTGGTGCAAACTACAGGGGGGCCTGGGCCTCTCCCAGCAACCAGTGCCTGGCAATATTGAGTTTAAAACTTTCCCATGTTGGTTTTTTCCTCTGAGCTGGAAAGAAGGAAGTCAATGTGTAATGAGTTTCCAGGCTCAATTTCTTACAAATGGAAATTGAGCTAGCAGGATAGACAATGGGATGGTTAAACATCGCCCTTCTCCCCTTCTCCCCCTCTCTTCTCCAAGCAGGGAGGTATCAAATGCTAAAGGAAGACAGATCTCTTGAGGCAGGGATAGAGATTTGATAACATTCCTTGCTCGCAACAGGAAGGGAAGATCTCTTGCAGCTGGATCCATCAGGGGAGACAGACCTCTGACCTGATGTCTAAGGAAGGTGGCCATTTTTGTCTATCCGACTGCCCTAGAGGGCTGAAGAACACGATATAGTAAATGGTAATTGTGATCTGCAAAGGGTTTTTGTTGTATCTTTGCACTCTCTAGTTAATAACTAAGGTTTTTGATATCCAGAACCAGAGGTCGATTTGGGGGAATCGCAGGGGATCGCCGTTCCCCCGGGTGAGGTGCAGGGGGCTGGGCATACGACGAAGCCCCGCCACCCGCTTCCGGCTGCCCTGCTTCCGGCCCTCATTCAGCCAGGAGGAGGCAGGAGAAGAGGGAGGGTAAGTTGCTTCCTCCCCGCCTCTCCCCACCCCTGCCTGCCTGGGGCAGGGAGGGCCTTCGTGGGGCTTCCTCGCACTTCCGCCAGCCTTGCAGGTCCACTGCCGGGCCCCT
>NW_015177048.1:81816-102442 GCF_001447785.1 Gekko japonicus | reverse complement strand
GGGGCCCGGCGAGAGCTGAAACCAGGGCGGCCGCCAGAATTGTTGGGGGCAGAGAGTGAAAACAAAGTATAAATGCCTGGATTTTCTGTGTGTTTTCCGTAGCAATGTGGTCATCTGCCCCCATACTTGGTTTATAGCTGTTTTGGTTTATAGCTGGTCTTGGTTTATAGCTGTTTTTCCTCCCTGGAATATCTCCTTTTTACCTGACATGGGTGGTTTGCTTGTTTCCCCCCACATGTGCCATCAGATCGGCTCGCCAGCTCTGAGTTGGCAATACGTTGGAGATTTTGGGGGTGGAGCCTGAGTGGTGGGTTTAGATTCAGAGGACTTAGCTGTGTTAGTCTGTTGCTGCAAAATAGTCCAAGAGTTCAAATAGCACCTTTAAGACTAACCTTTAAGACTAAGACTAACTGAGTGGTGGGTGTGGCCTTATGACACACTTCCGGTGATGTCAGGGGGTGTGGCTTTAGGACACACTTCCGGTGATGTCAGGGGGTGTGGCTTTATGACACACTTCTGGTGATGTCAGGGGTGTGGCATATGCTAATGAGTTATGCTAATGAGTTCCCCTAGCTCTTTTTCTACGAAACGATCCCTGTCCAGAACATATCAATCCTTGAATATGTTTGATGTCTGTTGGAAAAGAAAGTATAGTCCTAATTCCTGGCTAGCTCCACCCATTTTCAATGTACCAACAGTCAGATTCAAAGCCTCTGTTGGGCCCAATATACTTGCTAGGCTCCAATTTGCATTTTGGGGGAAAATGTGTCTCTGTTTTATTTTACTTGAGCCTATATATCCTTAATTGAGAACAGTTGTTTTTTCCCCCCATGGTAGTGAGGGGGTGGGCTGTTTCAGCCACTCCTAATCTCTTCTTTCAATTTCCATTTTATTTTTAAATTGTAAGCCTATCTGCATGAGCAAGATTCCTGGAGGAGGGGGGGACATGCAGATCAGAGGCCTTTTAAAATTTCCTTTTGCCCTGTGTGCAGCCCAGAGAGAACATTGGCAAGAAATGAGCACTCTGTACACATTCATGTTTTTCATGTTGCTATTACTTAAAATGGTGTGATACAGTTTCAAAGGGGCAACCAACTGAGATGTACTAAAAGGAATGAGAGGCTTGAAGGCCCATTGGAGATAATGGGAGAAGAATGCCAACTGATTTGCATGGTCTCCACTGAAATACATTGCAGAACAAAAAAAGTTGCAAAGAAAATGTGGAATGGTTTTTCCATTAAAGTCTTTGGGCCCAGATAGGCTACTCTGGGACTGGAATGACAGCCTCCAGAATGGAAAGACAGCCCCTAGGAATAGAATCTGTGCTCTGGGACTAGAATGACAGCCGCCAGAGTGGAATTATGGCCCCTGGTAGTAGCAGAAGTGTTCTGGGACTGGAATGACAGCCCTCAGAGTGGAATGATAGTCCCAGAATGTTTCTGCAACTCCCATGGGCTGTCATTCTAGTCTGGGAATACTTCTGCTACTCCCAGGGGCTGTCATTTCACTCTGCAACCTGTCATTCCAGTCCAAGAGCACTGATTCTCTTCCTAGGGACCATCATTCCACTCTGGGGGCTGTCATTCCAGTACCAGAGCACTGAGACTATGCCCAGGGGCTGTCATTCCACTCTGCAAATTTAGAAGCTGCAGGGATCACATGATTAACATGGCTACACCTCCTATTTTTATATGTAATTTCTCCTCCTTCAGAATCCTGATATTTTCCTTTGGCTTGTTTTCAGTCCACGATTCCATTCAATTTGCCATGGATAGATTGGTAATTAGAAAGAAGAAAGTCCTTTCTGGTACAGTTTGCATTGTTAATTAAAAGTTAAAGTTGTATTTCAGCAGTCTGAAGATCATTTGTTGAAGCCAAATGTCTTTTGCAAGTTGAACCTGAAGAGCAGAAATTAACCATGCACAGGAATGCAGTCATTTCCCATAAACTTACTTATGTGATTTATTTTATTAATAAGTTGTTCTGAATGTCTGTGTATTTAAGGTGGAGTTTCTAAGCAGTGTGCTAAGAAGGCAAGGTATATAAAATCCTAGGTGGCATAACTGTGAGTTTTCTTTGGGGTCATGGCTATGGGCACTTTTCTGAATTGCCTCAAAATGTACTTGTGCTCACTTGTAGGATGTGAATTTGAAGTGCACTCCTCTCCAATTTTGTAATCCAGATTTATTGCACTCTTAATTGTATTATGTTGCTTTAACCGCATGACCCACCTTGAGTCTCAGTGAGAAAGGCGGACTGAAAATGAAGTAAATAAATAGGGAATGGCACCAGATAACTAAAATGTGGTGGTTGAAATAATTTTGCACAAAGAAGAAATAACCTGCTGTCATGCTACCCCATGGCTTGCCTCCTTCCTCTGCCACCACTCTGGACACAGGGTCCCTTGGGAAGGCCCAGAGTACCCTCCCGAACCCAGCCAAAAATGCCCCTTTTAAGCCAAGAAATATAGGCATGATGACCAGGCAAAGAATATTAAAATGGTTTATTAATACAGTAATGGGGCAAGGAAAACAAGACAAGGTGCTTAATATATAACAGTGTCTAAAGGTAAATAAAACAAATGTAACATGGCTACCTATTTCTCTTAACTGGTTATTATTCAAGGCCCACAGCCTTTTATACCAGGCCTGTGCCTGTACTCACTCTGTCCCAAGTGAGGGATCTTTCTCTCAGACCAGACTGTCTTCTCAGCTTAACTCTGTGAGAGAAAAGAACGCAGTTCCACAGCCCACTAAGTTTTAGTAACAATCCCCTCATACAATCCCTGGACACCGATTGGTTATAACCAGCACCAAGCGTGGGGATTGTAGGCTGTGTCTGCTTTCTACTCCCACACAGGTCTCCTGTGCCTAGGTCTCACTAGATCTTGTCTCCCAGTCCTACACAGATCATGACACCTGCCCTCCATTTGTGTTGCTTATGAATAGTGCCCTTCACAACCTGTACTATCTTGAGCAACATTTCTGAAGGTAGTTCTCAGAATGATAAGTCTGAAATAAGCTGTTGCCATTCAAGAAGAAGTCCCTTGGAATTTTTTCAGGGCCGCACTTTGTACAATATTTTAATGTGCTGCAACAATTACCAGTTTTCCTATTAATGCAGCACTGAAGTGTGAAAATATCACCACTAGTACAATTCATGGAGCCAATTCTTGGTAGATTGGGACACTTTTTAGTATCTGGACAAGAGTGACTCATTTTCAAGTTCCCCATTTTGTAGGCCTTATTGTTCAGACTCTCCCTTTATTCTTAGGATACACACTGTACATACATGTCCCCTCAAAGTCAATTTGGAGACTCCAAATGGAATATAAGGCTGCAGCTCAGTGATTATTAGGGATGGGTATGAACCAGAAAAATGTGGTTCGGGGCATGCCTGATTTGCAAACCAAGAACCATCACGAACTTTTAGAGGCCAAACAAACTGGTTCATTTTGTAAGATGCTAGAAAGCCCCTTGGTGTGCTAGGGACACCAAACTTGCAGGGAGTCTCTGGCTGACTCTCCTCTCCAGGTGGTCATTTCCTCAGAAAACACTTTCCTGTGGCACCTTCTTTGGGGGCCATAACTCAAACCCTGTAAATCCAATCCTCACCAAACTTGGAGGGCAGGTAGAGAAGAGTCAGCTGGAGATCTTTTGTGAATTTGGTGCCTCTAGCTTGCACGGGATCCATTCTATAAACTTTTTAACCATTTCTAAATCTGGTAATCAAGGATCGATTGCGTAATGTCTAGATGCATATGATTGACTCATTTTTCCTATCTGTTTATTGCTTCTACCCCAAGAGCCTTTTAATCTCCCTCCTTCCTTGTCCCACTTCCTCTTTCATTCCTTATACTTTTGCCTGCCTCTTTCCTCTTGATCCATGACATAATTTATTCCTGGGGACTGTTTTACATGGGATCGCCCCTCTTTTCTGCTTATGTATGCCTTTAATAAATTCATAAAGTTTTACACCCCATGAAAATGTCATCAGTTCAAATATATGCATCAGCCAGATGCTAAAGTCACAAACAAGTTGTCCCCTTAGTTACAGGTTTAGCATGTTTCTGAGCCAGCAACACAACATTACCTGATTTCAGAAGTCAAGGCCAAGGGGGAATTTTTCTATCACCCGGGGCTCAGACGCCCAAAGATTTCTTGCATAGTTAGAAGAGTTAGGAAAATTCTACCAGCTGTGGCTCCTTATATAATTGTGTGATGACCTGCACTTGGGGAATCTGTATACAATTCCTAATAAACCACTGCCCTAAAGAAGTACATCTAAGGGATTAACTAGTGTTATAAAATAAATTCATTAGTCAGACGTTGTGAACAATATATGTACCTTTTCCAGAAGAATATTCAAAATGCAGTAAACCTCTAACAACAGTGGCAGGAGGCAACATCAGCGAAAGGCCTCAGACTCTATGCTGTTCTTTGTCCTCCAGAGTAACTGGTTGGCCACAGTGTGAGACAGGATGCTGGACTAGATGGACCACTGGCCTGTTTTGGACTTTGCTTATGTTCTTAGGTGTATGCATTGCACACAGGTACACTACCAGTTATCTCTTCCTTCATGAAGTTAATGATGCTTTCCCAAGAAATAATTTTTCTGGGCTGCTTGGAAATAAAAAAACTGTAATTTTATAAAATCTGGATTAAATTTATTTGCAATGGTACCAGTTTTTAAAGCACAGTGGACAAAGAGTGTTGGTAGCATGTATGCAGGCGCTGAAGCCAAATGAAAAAAGCTAGGCAGTCTTCTGGAGTTTGTTCCTCCTGTAAAGTAGAAGTTTGTAGATTTCACTAACACAACAAAAACACACTGGCCCCCTCTAGTGTTAATTCTTCAACACTGCCACTTCAGATAAGTTTCTTTCAAGGATTATTTCACTCTTCATATTTTGTAAAAGCCAGATACAAGATTGAAATAAGTTTTGGAAGTTCTAACAGTAGTGTAACAGGGAACGTGAGGAAAGTGTACTTCCTGTTTCTTCTACAACATTAAAACAGAGTTTAGAACTCGTTTCCCTATACCAAACTACTTCTCTGCTGAAGAGTACATGTATATATGTCAGAAGCAACAGCTTCATTTTTCAGAGAAGCAGCAGCGTGAAAAACAGGAAACACAAACGACTCACACTTCCTGTTTCAACAGGAGGTAGATAGTCCGAAAGTGGTTTGTGTCACCCTTCATGCAATGTTCTTTAGATCTTCTTTGCAGTGTCCAACTCTTGTTTCCTTAGCATAGGTAGGATACACAGATATTAACAAAAGAAGCTTTTAGTGGCATGAAGTTAAATACTTCAGAACTTGGGAGGACCCCTCCAGCATTAAGAACTGCACAGAAGAGATTTTTCCCCCCAGAAGCAGCTGTAACCTCTTTCTCATTATATGTCTGTTTACTTAGACTGTAAACCTGCAGTCAGAATTCTGTCTCTTTTAAAAAAATTATCATCTTTATTTTGTGTTTTTATACTGTGCGATGCTTTTACTTACTTAAGAAAATATAAATATAACTATCACTGCAGCTCTATAATGCCACACAGCACTTGCTTCTTAAGATACAGGAGCCTCTTCAGGTCTGGGCTTGGCAAGCCTCAGTAGGATGGCTATATATGTTGAAGAACTAGTATTTAGTCTCCATAGTGATTAACCCTTAGAATGCCTCACTGCCTTCAGACCTGAGGGTAGTGAAACAGATGCCACAATCTTTTTAATTCACATGGCTAGTTGAAAAGCACATATGTAAATTATTCAAAGTGAGAGTGACTTTTAGAAAGCACACGTCGGGAAAATATCTCCCAAGTCCCATTTTGCTTAGGTATGCAACCTTTAAATTATTAGACCATGTACCCCATTTTGTAGATGAGGAAGTTTTTGCAGGTTTTGAAACCTGTCTACTTCTACACCTCCTCTGTGCAACAGATATAGGTTCAAGTATCCTAATTTTACAAAGTAGTTATTCCTACCTTAGAATGCAGCTGCCAGAAGTTTGTATTTGGGAGAGACCCATCCCACTTGGATACCAAGAAACACACTTGTCATCATTTCTCAACTTCTGCCCCTGGCTTCAGAGCTACTAATTTCTGGAAGGACTTCCCACATGCAATAACAAGTAACAAGAGAACAATTTACTTTTCAGTTTCAAACTGTATTGTGTCCATGATCAGTATTTTCCCTTTAAAGAGAGATGTAAATCTGCACAATGGTTAACATATATATTTTTTTTGGTTCAATACATGCTTGCCTTTGGTTTTCCTACATAAAGCATATCCAGCTATTCAGAAAAGAACAAAGTCTTTATCTCCATTTGTCGGTTCCTGTGAAGCTAAGATGGCTGCCATCCTTCAGTTATCACAGTACTGTACCTTTAGTATAGACAGCATCAGCACAGTGATAACTGAGCCAGGGCAGCCTGTCAGTCATTGTCTGCCCATATCCTTGGGATAACTGCTCTTCCTTTATGGAATGCAAAGGACGCCAGAAGTCAAAGCTTTATCTGTCCTCCTTGAAAGCATATCGCACACATTGAGATTTGGCTCTTGATTACTACAGCTGAGCTGTCACTGAGGACTTTGATGCACATTTAACAAACACGTATTAGAAGAAATGCTGCTTCTGAAATTTATCCACCATATGGTACCACATGGCAAAATAACTGTTTCCGCTATACTGCAAAACTGTATTTACTGAGGAAATGGAACCGGAATCATTCCAAAGAAACTAGCATTATGATCCAGTCCCCATTTGATGCAAATGAAAAACAGCACAGGAGCTGTTCAGACACAAACACATTGTTGCCTGATTCCACCCCCCCCCAAAAAATGCAACACAATTTTGGCTATGGTTCAGTGATGTGCACATACTAGAGCAGCAATCATTTTATGCCAGTAGCTCCTCTTGCCAAATCACTTTTTAAGCAGCCCCAGTTTTTACAAAGCAGCTGGGAAGGGCAGCATTTTAAAAAGTGCCAAAATTCCAATGTGCTTTATCACTTGCATGTATGTTATACCACCTCACTGAAACAGAGCTATTACATTTGATAACCCAGTTATATTGGAATGTAAAATTTCATCAGATAACCAGCTGCAGAATAAGTTCAGACTATTCAACAGTACAATTAAAGAAGGAATATATACATACAAAGCAGGAAGGGTGCTGGATTACTAGTAGCAAATGTGGAACAGTCTAGAAGCAGAAATACTTGCCCTATATATTTCAATACCGTTTCCCGACCATAGTCTATGGTCAAAGAGTAAATAGCATTCATACTTAGATAGGATTATATTAATAACTATGTTGGTACTTAGAAAAAAAACACTGAACTACATACTTCCAACTATAAGAGAGTGGAAAACTCAGGAAGAGTCCTAACAGTACTGGATAAGGGAAATGTCACTCCAAATCTCAGATGGACCATCCAACCCAGAGTCAACGATGCTGGCATAAAGGCTGCATGGTGAATCGGCAAGTCCTTGGTTCAAATCTTACTTCAGCCATTAAGTCAAAAGTTGTCCTTAGACGAGCTGTGATCTCCCAGCTTCAATACTGACTTTTCAGGGCTTCTGAGAAGGAGTTTGGGGAAGCTTTCTATCTCACTACTCCCCTTCCTGACAGAGAAAATGCTGTGAAAAGCCAGCATAGCACAGTGGTTAGAGTGTTGGTCTAGGCTCTCGGACACCCAGATTCGAATCCCTACTTCTGCCATGGAAACTTGTTGGGTGACCTTAGGACAGTTACACTCTTGGCCTAGCCTACCTCACAGGGTTGTTGTGAGGATAAAATGGAGGAGAGGAGAATGATGTGAGCCCACATGCTAGTTTTAGGGAGAAAGGCAGGGTATAAATAAATAAGTAAAAAGTTTTGGAAACTATAAACCACATTCTTTTCTAAAAGTGCCAGACTGGGGTAGTCGACACTCCAACATTACGACCCCAACAAATTGTGGGGTGAGGAATCATAGAGGGGGGAACAACTGGGAGATACCACTCATCCTCCACAATGTAATCGTATGAAACAGCTGCTCACCTGGGATCAGTAAGTGGCTTCCTGCTCACCTAGCCTTGAACCTCAGCAGCCCACTGCTACAAACACAACGGGACTGTATTTACTGCTCAAATCAAGGAGAAAGTGAGCAGGAAACTAGTCCCAAACCTGAGTAGCACCTGTGCAGGTGATTTATTCCTTTGTATGCTACAAAGGGGAAATTTGTGGGTAAGGGTGTAAACTGGGGGGAGAGGGATTCACATTTCCTGCCCTCCTGGAAGCTATAAGCAGCTAGGAGATTAATCGGCTCAATGTATACCACCACTCTAGTCCATTTTTATTTTTTCTCACTGCCCTCTGTCTCCCAGTCTCCAAGAGGGCAATGAGCATGCTCATATTTCACCTGGCATTTGTGAACAGGGTATAAACTAGGGTTGCCATACCCCCCCCCAGTGGAGGCAGGGTCCCCACCACCAACAGGTCCTGCCCCCCAGTGCCAATCAGCTGGCTGGCTGGGGGGTTTACTTGAAAAAGAACAAGACCCAGGCTTGGTTGCTGGCATGCACAGGAAGTGATATAGTCATGCCAGCAACATACTGGTGACACTCTGCTATTTGGGCAAAAATTCTATGGTAGAAGCCACTTCCTGTATGATTCTGCCAACCAGGCCTGGGCCTTTCTCCAGGTAAGTCCCTCCCATCCTCCACTGGTTGCCGGGAGGGACCTGGTAACCCTAGTACAAACTAATATTTTTATGTAGACCTCAGAAGTTCCCTAAGTACACACAAACCCATACCTTGTTTGTTTGTGGCCACATTTCACAACCTTACTGCATCATGACCACCAAGTTCTCTATTATAGGGACATTAACTGCTGGGAATACTGGAAATTATAGGGACTGACCCATTAACTGTTGGAAATTGGGACAGGTGTCTTTTTGTAAAAGCCCTGAATCACTCCAACATGGTAAGATACATATGCTGAAACTCGCTCTTGTACATGATGAAGGTATATGGTGAAAGTCTGGCCAGCACGTGAAGGAAACAGGTCAATCCTGGGCATACCCATCCAAATCTGTTGAAGGGTTTCATTCCATTTAGAATAGCATTGACTTAAACACCACCACCATGGCTATTTAACTTGGTGGCAATGGCAAAGACCCATGCTGAAAATGCTTATATCCCATCCAAAAGAAAATAATGCCACTATGCTTTCCCCTAGTTACCAGGGATCTCCTACATGAACTGTTACAAATAGTGAAAAACATTTTTTTAACAGATTAGCATTCAGCTTGCATCAGTGTTGCAACCTTGGAATCCTCACTATTCCATTTCACCCAAACGATCAGCCTAAACATAGAGACAGACCAGCCCCAGCATTAGGTAGTGATGCAGGAGATTTGGGGCACTGTAACAGGTGCCAAATTGTCAACATTATTACAGATGTAACTACATTCATCTCCTGCTATGCCTGCCTTCCCTCTGTTTCTCTCTCACTGTCTAAAATTTGGCCTAGTTTCCACATGCAGGACAATAAAGTGATTGACTTGATTGACCCACTGCAGAGTGCAGGTGTTAGATTCCAGTTCTGAATGCTCCTTTGGAGAGAGAGAAAAAGCTCTATGTAAACAGAAAACTAGCACAGCCAGGAGACAGCAGGTCTCTCTTCTTCCTTGCTGTGCTTCTTCTCCGTTTGCAGGGAACTTTTAACACAAGTAAGCGTTTCCAAATGGAATCTTCCATGTGGTCTACTGTGCTGCAACCCATTCTATCATGTCTATCTCCTGCATGTGTAAATCAGGCCTTAGACCCCTCACACCCCCAATATCTTGGGCTGCAATACTCTCTCTAAGCTGTAGAGTCTTGTGAGCAAAAATTCTACTTTGTGAGCTACTGGCGTTAAAGTTGTGAGCAATTTGGCTACTGCATAAATTAGTTTGCTCTGGAGCCATCCTTCCAGAGCTAAGACAAAAATGTGTGAGCCAGAGGCTAAAAAACCGGTGAGCTAGCTCACACTAACTCAGCTTAGAGGGAACACTGGCTGCAACCCGTCTTTTCTTCATGCCTACCATGTAAAAGAAGACGGGGACGGCAAAAGATGAGATGGTTAGACAGTGTTATCGATGCAACAACCACGAAATTAAGCAAACTCCGGAGGACGACGGAAGACAGGAGGGCCTGGCGTGATGTGGTCCATGGGGTCGCGAAGAGTCAAACTCGACTGTGTGACTAAACACCACCACCACCATGTCATGTATGTTGCAGAGGTTGTCTAAACAAACTATAATCTCTTTAGTTTAAGTAAGGGGCAGTGTTGGGTTTTTCTGCACATCCCCTTGGAGGGGAATTATTCCAGGGATTTCTGTAGGGCTACCAGCTTGAAGTAGAGAAATATCTGGAGATTTGGGGGGTGGAGCCTGAAGAGGGCATGGTTTGGGGATGGGAGGGACTTTGGTGGGGTATAATGCCATAGAGTCCACCTTCCATAGTGGCCATTTTCATCAGGTGAACTGATGTGTCGCCTGGAGATCAGTTGTAATAGCAGGAGATCTCCGGCCACCACATGGAGGTTGGCAACTCTAGGTGCCTGCCACCCTGGATGCAGTACAGTAGCTCGGCCTTTGGTTTCTGGTACAACTATCTTCCATAAAAACCAAGAGGACAGCTCAATGTCCTCGGGAGGTCACCAGAGGATTCATGTGGTCTGGATTGTCCTCTCTTGTCTTATTCCAGTCTCCTTCACTAGACACAGGAAACAAAATCTCAGCTACTCTTATCTCTGTCAATGTTTTACATTATTGGAATTTAAGACAACCTGTAGGGAGATAAGGATTTTTTTCCATATAGAGACAAAAGGCTTCTATAAGCCTAGTTAGGATTAAAATAAAATGAATTAAAATACATTCAGTAGAATGTGGACCATAACTTTAGGGTTTGTTGTTCATTGGCATTTAGAACCTAGAATATGAAATGTTGCATAAGTCTCTTTAGCAATGAAAAGGACTGAACTGTGATTAAAAAACAAAACTACATCTGAATTTGAAAAATGGAAACTGAAGTAAGCCAGTTTGGGTCCCCATTGGGGAGAAAGGTGGAAGTAAATAGCAACACTAATACTTACTATAGAAATACTAATCAGTTATTAAACAGAACTTGCTATATTGACTATTTTCAAAAACATCCTGCACAGATATTTTTTAAACACAAGAGGGCAATAATGAGACAAAAACATCTTGGAAAAATACTGGTTTTTTAAAAAATGCATACAACATGGTGTTACATAAAAAGAGCAGAGCTAGTATTTTAACACAATGGAATATGATGGCCTAACACCCAGTTACACAAAGTTGATTGTTTGGTACATTTAGTGATTTGACAAACCTATTCATCCCAATTTACCAAGTACCTTCTGGAAAGCCAAATACCAGTCTGAGAGACCGAAACACAATAGCCACAACAAAGAGACCTTCAAGCACTGAGGCAATTGTGCATAAACTTCTAGATGTAAGGATCTCTCCCCACCTCTTTCACATAACACACACAGAGAAGAGATGACCGGCATATTACATTTCAGACAGTGCTGGTCACGTGAGAATCAGTTCCTCTCCCCTCCACAGCCCACTTCAAGGTGAGCACCACATCCACATTTTCCAGTGCTGGATATGTCCCCCACCCCACCCCATGTTGCATTCTTCAGTTTATGGCTGTTTCCATGTAAAGACTGTTGCTGGGGGATCAAGACACACATAGTGACTATTTATCATAACCTTTTAAGACAGAGGCTTCAGATATTCACCAGTCCATACAAATAAAAGAGGAAGCATGGATTAATGCATCTTCCACAATTTGCACATTTTGGGGAACAGGCTTTTGTTTTGATGTGCTGTACCCTGTAATTTTAGCAATTAAAAGAAAACCTTGCCCCCCCCCCGATAAAAATTCATACACACACAAAAAAAAACTAGGTATTCATCAGATATTTTTCAGTAAGAAAAACCTCTTGCTAAAGTTTCTGTGAGGCGAAATTTGCTTTAATATCTGACTTTTGCAGTTTACAAAGAACTCTGTTTTCTCCAAATAGAAACTGAAGAATGCACAACCATTTCTGACAGTAGGACAATGGCCTTTCATAGATTATTGACATTTATGCATTTAACCTGAGGACAGACCTGATTATAGAACTAGGCAAAGAAAGAACAGTTACAACCCCCCCCCCCACAGTAGGTAGCCTAGTCTCTAGACTACAGAACTCTCAGTTCTATGCTACTGAAAGCAATGGGATATCTGCACCACTCTAGAGATCACAATTTCAACCATGCAGGGACCGTGGTCATCTTTCATGGTATCAACAATGCTGCTACTGGAGAAAACAGAAGGCTTGTTGTTTTCAGTGCTCTTTGTATATACAGGAAAGCCAATACGTTGTTTCCCTCTCTGTATGCTTGATGTAAACTCAAACACCTGGGGCTAGAAGTTAAGTCTTTGTCCCCTTCTTTGGCAGGAAGCTACTGGCTGTAAGCCCTCACCTTCTTCTTGCTCTTCACTTACCTGGCCAGCAGTGGAGTCCATTGTCATGCTTTCCATTGGCCACCTCCTCAAAAACTTTTATCTATATTTTCCTTCTCCCATCTGGTTACATAGTGCCAGAAGGTAAAGAAGCACCACTGAAGGGATGAGGAGAATGGTATTTTTACTTAAGATTTTGCAGCCCCCCCTTCCACCAAACCCAAACAAATAAAACTCAAGTTAATACTGGTGAAGAACATAAACATCAGAACAAGCCCAAAGAGAGATACTATCCATATCAGAGAACTATGGGGAGCAAACCATGAACGAAGAAAAAGATTCTTCTTGGAGTCAACATGAGCTGGGTCATTGACTTCAACAAAAGTTCATCTGTATTTCCCCCCATTCTTTTATAAAGCATGTGTGTGCACATAATATACAATGTCCACACACATACTTCAGACTTCTTATTCTATAGTAGCTGTCTTCAAGCTTACCAGACGCTTGGGCTCCATTATGGGACTTAGGACCAAAATATGGAACATGTTATTAGCCCAAAAGAGCACCTATGCGGGAGGGCATATGGATCAAGGTCATAGTGCTCAGGGTGGGGGGAATCTTCCACCTATGCTATCTCCCCAATCAAAATAAAAATGGTATCTCCAGGGTGCTTTAAGTTCTAGTAAGGGGGTGTGGAAATACAGGAACCTATATTAAAGAAGACAAAATAATCAGTTTTGATGGGGAAAATGGCATGGATTGTCTTGAGTCCTCTTGTGGGAGAATGTGCAGGATACATATATTTTAAAGTAATAACTGAGGGAGAGTGAGCCAATCCTCCCTCCTGCAGCTGCTTTTAGGAGTCAAATACCACATTTGGTGTTTCTGCACCTGTCCGTTTTTATCTTTTTCTCTGTCCAGATACAGAGAGGAACATCAGGCTTCCTGAACCTTGGTTCATGAGAAGGGATTTTAGCAAGCATAGTTTGCCATACAGTGGTGACAGTAGCTATACTTTCTGAAAGCACCTCTTTTTCTCTCTGCAACAAAGCTATTAAATTTATAGAAGCCCTTGCTCCCCCCTTTGCATCTGGGAACTCTATTCTCTCCTTTTGTATTTTTAAGCTAAACAACAAAAAGGAAATAGTTATATTGAAACTGAGGCAGACCACTTGGAGTGACAGCCCAACCAGCTGGGTGAACACCAATACTACAGAGCTATTCAGCTGAAGTGAAGCAGTAAGTGGAAAGATTCAAGACACTCAATACTTTGTGGACTACAAAAAATAAAACGTTATTCTCTACATTAAGTTCCATCTATTTTACTAAAATGAAAAGTGAAGTATAACTAATTCTATAGAATGAACAAAACTGAAATACAAAAATAAGCCAAGCAAAAAATTTCTGGGAAACACCCAGACATGGAATGGCAAAAACAACATGGGTTAGAAGATTTCAGAAGACTGACTGTTAATTCTAGACATCATTACTTTACAAGAACATTATATAATGTAATATTATGGTAACCATATGATTCCAGCTCTTTAAAATTGGACATTAGGACGTAGAGTGGGGAATCTTGAGTGCAAATCCTTGTTCAGACATTAAAAGCACTGAGTGAACTCACTATCTTAAAATCTAACCTACTCTGAGGACTGTTATGAGGATAACATGGGAAAACCCTAGCATAGGCTATGGAAAAAGGGTGGCACACAAGCACAATACACTAACTTGGATGCTAGTTGGACTTCAGCTTCCACAGACCTTCTAACATTTCTCCCTTTTTCATGTTTCTGTTGTCTAAAATGCCTCTTATGTAAGACATAAGGAGCTGGCTTATACTGAGTCACAGCATTGGTCTGTCTAACAGCAGCACAGGCTAGTTTGACTGACAGTGGCTTTCCAGGGTTGGGGGAAGAGGTCAGCCCCCCTCCAGATCCTTTTAGCTTCATGGTCAGGGGAGGCATTTCAGGAACAGAGTCAGTTCCACCCCACTCCCTTCCCAGCTCTCAGACCACATGGCTTTATTTCTGAGAAGCACCTGGCCAAATTGTAGGTTCTGGACACTGGCTATTATAAACAAGTAAATGGGCCAGTGTACAAGGTATGCAAGCCCATGGGGTTGCCAACAGGTCTGGAGAAAAATATTCTGTCCCTTTAACTGAGGCTTAATTTATGTTATTTATCAGGCAAGGCCATGCAAAGCTTCAACTGTCAATTTCTAAAAGTTGAGCCTCTATAAAAGTTACAGGGCTTTCCACCCAGGTCTGTTGGCAATCCTGAGTGTCTTGCCAATATTAGTAATATTGCTATAGTTACTATGAGAAATTAAGAAGTAACCACAACATTTTTTTGAAATTTAATCTTGAATATATTCAGAAGGCAACCTGCAAACCTTACCTCCCTCAACATCTGAAATCTGTGTGTGCCTCCTTCACTGAAATGACACCCCTGATTTAACTTATACATACTAAGTATTATTAAACCACAGGGCTATGGCACCATCCTTATAGCTTTGTGTGCAGTTTACATCATTGCAAATCACACACATTGTTCAATCTATTCAGCCTCAAGATGAGCTGTCTTAGATTGCAGTCTAGTTTATGAGACCCTTGACATCAGTAGTGCAGATCCCCTACACACTTAACAGTGGAAGCTATACACCTGTACACCCCAGCTAACCTACCACTGTACAGCCTTTTCCATTTTTATACTAGCTAGAAAAATTTGCCTTGCAACCATGATTAGTAAGAATGAACAGCCACCTTGATTAAAAATATTAAAAGCAATCCACTGAGAACTTATCCGCCAGGCTTGTTGAAACTAATGGTTTGGTTCAACGAGGCTTGAGCAAGAGGCATTCCCAAAGGACTTTCCCTGCTGTATGTAATTACAGTAAAAGCAGAACTCAAAGTGCTGTGGGTGCTACTAAGAAGAAAATCTATATATTTGAAACTGATGAATTGCTGATGGAAGCAAAATACAGTCCTACCCACTAGAAAACCACAATTCTGAGAACAGAGAGATTCCATATAGACCATTAAAGTTAAGCAATTTGTCATGTAAGTCTAATGAGACAGATTTCTACCCTATATGCTTTTTTACAAAAGTTCTCTTGAATGCTTGAATGCACTGGTATTCAACCTTTTTGGATCCAGGACCCACCTCACATCTGTCTTTGACACAGAGACCACAGGTTTAATCTTTGTCACTTATTGTATTACCACATTATTATTCTTTGCGCCACCTATCAATCTAGAACTTCCTCTTTCTTCCACTTGGCCCTTCCTTCTTTTTCCAGGATGGGTATGATGCTGATGGAATGACCCACTTTTGGTAAGGAAAAGACCGAGCTGCAGGTTGTAAGACCAACACTGTTGCTTATTCGGAAGTGTTTGTACGTTTGTGAAGAAGTCACCACAACTCAGTTCAGTAGGAGTGCTGCCATAAATGGTTTCCTGCTTCAGAAGAACAAAGACAAAACACGGAGAGTTCACAAAATATACAGGTGACAGACAAAACCTCAACGATGCTATCCATCAGCAAAAGGTTTTCCTACATTCTTCTTGGCCCGTTTGCGGGGGTGTTGTCTATACATTCTCATACCTTCCCTTAGTTATTGGCTGCTTAGGAATCCTTATTTATGACAGCAGCAATCTCCTTCACCCTGAATGACAACTTCCACCATCAAGAACACCAGACAAACAAATGGTCTCCAAACCCCTTCTTCGTTACACTTCAGCTGTAACATTCAGGCATGTAGTTCTGCCCCTTTTTTGCCCCAGACAAACATACCCCAAATCCACAGAGGTATGCTCACAAACAGATGCAAGTCTAGGAACATCACAAGTTGTTCCCTTGTATAAGAGCCATGTTGGACCTGACATTACTCCACAGCAATAATGATCCTATGTCTCATATGCAGGGAACAGACAGGAGGACAAGATTGGTTACTGAAGGGAGAGGTGATTTTTGTTCATACAGAAGTTACGGATTCATTCTCTTCCAAATCCCTTAACAGTGAAGATCAAATATGGGAAGGGGCAGCACTTGCTACATTAAAAAACAACAAAAACAGCTTACAATCACAGATGCTGCATTGGTAGAACCGAGGCTGTAGACCAGAACCTTTGTCACTTATTGGCTACAGAGAGCAAACACCCCTATATTTTGTTAAAATGTAACTGACTAGACTATCAGGAAAAGAGTGGATGATGGAGATATCTTTGACGTTGCAGCAAAACAAACTGTAACATAGAAACAAACAGGAGAAAATGCCTGTATACACCCATGGGGCCGGGGGGGCACAGAGGCTCCAGAGAGCGGATCAATTTCAGGAAGGTAGTGCTAGGTTTAACCCTCCCCAACCCTGCTACTTACTTAAAAATGCCTCTCCTGACTTAACAGCTACCTTGACTCTGGAATGCCCAGTTTCAAGATTTAGAAGTTTTGAATATCCCTGTACTCCATTTCCAAAATTCAAGGTGCCTAGAAACCAAATTTTCTCCCAATCCCAGATATGTGGAACCTGGCTATAGTAACTGAGTGAGAAAAATAAGTTTTGTGCGTGTTTTAAGGCACAGTGAAGTTGATAGCCAACTACATAAGTTGCAGAGCTAAGACATGGCACTCGGAATACTTTTAAAGGCTGAAATTCTATGAACAGGAAACGAGCACTAATAAACTTAGGGGGGCTGGCTTCCAAACAAATCTGCACAGGTTCAGCTGACTTGCCTTGGATCCTCCCGTTAAAAAGGTAAGCCTTAAAGGGCCAGCACAGAATAGTGGAAAGTATTGGTTTCTAGACAAGACAAACAGAAGCTCCAAACAGCCATAAAACACACAGGATGGTCCTGGGCAAGTTACCCTCAAACTGACCTACCTTCCATAAACAAGGACTATCACAACTCACTTCAGCATTAAAGATCCTGCAGAGAATGGACTTTTAGTTGATACAACTTCTCAATCTCCAACCATGACAAGATGCACCTGTAAAATTCCTTTGCGTATAGAGTTGTCATACACTCAAGTCCTAAATGCCAGATTGTCAGTTGCCCACCCATAGATCATGCATGACCACCTGCAGCAATCCCAATACTTCCCTCCCCAGTCCTTTACTGCCCCCTCCAGGCTTCTGTAGCAAGTGTAACTTTAGCTTTGCCCTATAGCTAGCTGAAGGGTTGGCAAGAGGGAGCACTGGGGCAGGAGCTGCTGCATCTGGAGCCTCTCTTAAAGGTACAGGCTATGAGTTAAAACTGATAACCTGCTGCTTAAAATATTTTAGCATCTCAAACTGTCTCCCCACATTTTGGCAGGTGAAGTATAAAGGTTAAATGGTACCCCCCCCCCCCGGTGCGTGTGTGTGTAACACAAGTAATAATAATTGAATCACTTGCTGCCCCTCTCATGGAAGATAACTATTTTAGCCGTATAATTCTCTATACTACGCACTAAAAAAGATAGTAGAAACTATTGGCTTGTTGGGCCGGAAAATCAAAGCCTGGGAGATCCATCCGACTGGTATCGGGGACCAGTGCGATCACCAACCAACCAATCAACTCAAGAAGGCAGGCTTGGACCACCCTAGCAGCCAAGGAGCCCTTGGAGGAGAAGTCTGCCAGGCAACCGCTGGGAGGGGCTCTTCACAGAGCAAACCTGGAACCGAACAAGCGTAAATACCAAGCAGCTTCCAGGCAGCCAGCGCTAGCCTCCAGCGGTAGCTCCTCCTTTTGGGATACTCACCCCAGCCAGCTTGGAGACTCCCCCGTCTTCGTCTTCCTCCTCATTCGCAGGCTCCTCCCCCTGGATGGTTCATGTAAACAACATCCAGGCTATATTTACAATCACTTGACTGGAAGGGAGCCGTGCCAGGATTCTTAAGAAAAATAATAGTGCGCAACATTTTAAAAGGCACACATGCACGCACCCTCCGGTGGAGAAGCCGCTCGCTCCCCACACCTCCTCTCTGCCCCCCATCACCACAAGTAGCAGAGAGCACCGTGCCCGATCGAATCAAAACATCAACGCCTTAATCCACCGGCGATGGGACAAGTCTCCAATGCCTCCACTTCCCGCCCCAGTGCTCGTGCTCCCCACCTAATTTTTTTAGATCCCATCACGAAAGTGCGGCTGAGGTCGAAGCGCACGGTGGTTAGAGCAGAATAGCCAGCTGTTGGAGCAGAACGCTTGTAAACAAAACCCAGCTTCTCCAGCTGTGCACCGCTAAGGGTGATCGCTCTTATTTAAAGGGGGCGGGGATAAAATGCGATCCAAGAGTCGCCTCCCGCCCCTCACCCAGGCATCCGCCAAATATTTTCCTCCGAATAAAAATTAACCAACCTTTAACTGGGCTGTCCAGCACAGCCTAAAGGTGAACTGAGAGCGGGCAGCTCGGGAGTTGGGATGCGAGGTTGTAACGCCCTGCAATAAACACCCGCTCGTCCCCTCCCTAATACCCCCCCAACTCTCCCACAAGCCGCTGCCTTTTGCTCACTCACCTTTCCAGCCGTGTCTTCTACCCCCTCTCTTTTTTTCTTTGTTCTTAGCGATCTTTGCATGAAGATTATCTAATGACGCAGCAATAGACTCGCCACAACGTGACTGTCGCCATTTTTCTGTTTTTATTATATCTCTCACACACTGCCATGTGATGTGATAGAAATCAAAAACACACACACGCAAAAAAACTTCCGGGTCTTATGACCAGAAAAAGAGCAAAACAAAGGGAGGGAGACAACTTCAGATAAACGTACACAAAGCAGCTTGTTTGGGTCCCTCTTACAGTCAAGTGAGGGTGTCGGTTGGCAAAACACACGGAGCATCGCTCGGAACCCGGCACAACTTGTCAGCTGCGAAAGCGCCTTACCTCTATATCACGTACGCACGCCTCAGTTGTTATTATGGCATCAGTGGTAGTTAAGATGGTATCAAAACAGAACTGGTTCTGCCTGGGGAAAAAATGCCACTCGCTCCCTGTCAACATTGTTTCTGTGATATGGTAGCATGGAAGAACAACTCAAATTAAATTTTAACCCAGCCCCCCCCCTCCAGTTGTATCACTATTTTAAACACTTGGTTTGTAAAATTACTATTATTTATAACATGATGTTAAAACATGAAGATATTCCCAGCATGGCAGATGTTCTTTATTTTACCATGACAAAAGTGTTGTGACATCTTAGCGACCAAAGGCTGGCTCCCACCCACATACATCACTGAATCTGATCATCATTTGGTTATTCACCCTGCTTTCAGGCTCATAGTGGATGTGTGAATGGACTCCATTTAAAAAGCAGTCAAATTATTCGAGGGGCTATTAAAGTCTGTCTGTCTCTGGATTCTGATGGCTCATATTACCCATGCATTGGATAAAGCACTTGCCAAGTAGGGCACATGCTTGGGTGAAACAGAGCTAACAGATTTTAAATTAATGCCACAACCCCCCACAATGGAATTCCTTCTTCTGGAATATTTCACAATTTGACTAACTAATTATAGGGTTTTATTTTAAAGTTATGATCTAATCCCAAAACACCAGTCCTTTCTCTATAATGGCATGCCTGTTTGCTGAGCATCCCCGGAAGATAAGAATTTCAGCAAGTTACTGTCATATCAAAATATTGCAGGGGCTTAAAAAACACAATGGATCAGAATTCCTCATCTGCACAACACCAGGAGCTTTTAAATACTGAATGGCTCACCATTTCCTATTTCCTACTAAGAACCCTGCTTTGTTACTGTTGCTTCTGTGTTAACAGGCAGGAGAAAAGTGCTCAAAGGAAAAAGAATAAGAGGGTAAAGGTAAAGGTTCCCTTGCTCGAAAGCCAGTCGAATCCAACTCTAGGGTTGCGGTGCTCAACTCCGTTTCAAAGCCGAAGAGCCAGCGCTGTCCGAAGACATTTCCGTGGTCATGTGGCCGGCATGACTAAACACCAAGGAACGCTGTTACCTTCCCACCGAAGTGGTACCTATTTATCTACTTGCAATTTCTTGCTTTCGAACTGCTAGGTTGGCAGAAGCTGGAACTAGAGATGGGAGCTCACTCCATCATGCGGCACCCGGGTCTCGAACTGCTGAACTACCGACCTTCCACAGCCTGCAGTTCAGCGTTTTAACCACTTGAGCCACCGC
>NW_015177048.1:5227-81775 GCF_001447785.1 Gekko japonicus | reverse complement strand
GGCGGGGGGGGGGGGGGCATCTGCGGCCTGTCAGGTATTTCTGTAGTTCTCAACAGTAACCATGAAAACATTTTTAAAATTATGTTGTTGTTTATATGGCTCTAGCATAGCAACAACAATAGTGCTAATAAAACTGCGACTGTCCATCACAAGCAAGAAAGCATCTTGTGGCATGTAAAAGGCTGGCAGATTTGTTGTAGCATTTCTTGGCCTAGGACACTTGCTCAAATATATAAAGGCAGTCTTCGGTCAGTAATTTTTGCAGCAGACTAATGGGTACTCCTCAAAAGATTTCCCAAGGTTTTAGTTCCAGGGTCTCAAAACTCTACCTGACTGCCTACAAGGCAGAATTTTAGCACTGCATCCTATAAATATACTCTTGCTCTTTCAGATGAGATGTTACACATGTGTCACAGTGGTTTCCTTCCCAAGTGGTGGGAGAGGTTCAGGACTGCTTTATTTGGATAAAGTTTCCTTTTGAGATTCCCCCCTCCCCCAAATTATATAATATTTCCATTTAGAAATAAATGAACAAAGTAAGCATCAGACTAAAATATACTTTGGAGAGTCAAATTGTCTTTCTTTGTTAACAATAAACTCCATTGACTGATAGTCAAGTTCATCCCTCTAATAATTTCATTATTGTAAACTAGCATTGTGGGGCTAAAGCATCAGCCCTCTGAAAATCTAGGCATCTGTGCACAGGGACTATCCAAACAAGTGTTTAAAATCTAGGCAGCTGTGCACAGGGACTACAAGGGGCTCGGCCATACTCAATATTGACCAACAGGCATGAGATGGTAGATGGGGTAAAAGTGGTGGGGACCTTAGGAGGAAGTGACCATGTCTTGCTAGAATTCCTTTTGCTGTGAGGGACCAAGGACGTTCGTAGCCACATGTGTATGTTAGATTTCAGTAAGGCACACTTTAATAAACTCAGGGGCATGATGAGCAGAGGTCATTTCGGGGGGGGAACGCGGGGGAACGCAGTTCCCCCGGGTGAGGTGCAGGAGGGCGGGGCACATGACGAAGCCCTGCCCCCATCTTCCGGCCGCCCCGCTTCCAGCCCTCATTCAGCCAGGAGGAGGCAGGAGAAGAGGGAGGGTAAGTTGCTTCCTCCCCACCTCTCCCCACCCCTGCCTGCCTGGGGCCAGGGAGGGCCTTGGCGGGGCTTCCTCGCACTCCCGCTGGCCTTGCAGGTCCACTGCCGGGCCCCTGATATCAGGGTGTGTGGCATATGCTAATGAGTTATGCTAATGAGTTCCCCTAGCTCTTTTTCTACAAAATGACCCCTGAAGATGAGAATCATTCCATGTGCAAGACTGCGAGAAGGGAAGGGAGCAAGTGAAGGGTGGGCTCTCCTAAAACAAGAGCTCTTGCAAGCTCAAGGCATCGCTATTTCAACAAGAAAGAAACATGATAGGGGATCCAAGAAGCCAATGTGGATGAACAGCAAACTGCATGATGTGCTAAGGGAAAAAGGAAATGTTGAAGAAATGGAGGCAAGGAGGAGTATCCGCGGGTTGCCAGGCACTGTAGATCAGCCATCAGAGAGGACAAAGCTCACAGTGAGCTAAAGCTGGCCAAGGAGGCTCGCTACAACAAGAAAATATTCATATATGTGAGAAACAAAAGCAAGATACAAGAGGCGATGGGTCCACTGTTGGGTGAAAATGGAGAACTTTGATAGAGGTCAGAAAAAAGCAGAAAAGCTTAATGCCTATTTTGCCTCATTTTCTTCCCTGAAGAAGAGAACAGGCTCATCTAGAGATGGTAGTAGGCAAGGCATAATGTCCGGGCTGCTGGTTGACATGAACAGAGAGGCAGTTGAGAAGCACCTGGCTGCACTGAATGAGTACAAATCCCCCGGGGCCAGATGTTAAGCATCCAAGAGGGCTCAAAGAACTTTCTAGAGAGCTTGCAGAGCCTTTGTCCATCATCTTCCAGACCTCTTGGAGAACGGGAGATGTTATCCCAATTTTCAAAAAAGGAGGGAGGGATGACCTGGGAAACTACAGGCCAGTCGGTCTGACCTCTGTCCCAGGGAGGATACTGGAGCAGATTTTAAAAGGATCAATTTGCGAGCACCTAAAGGACAACGTGGTGATCCAGGGAAGTCAGCATGGATTTGTCCCCAACAGGTTCTGCCAGACCAACCTCATTTCCTTTTTTGATTGAGTGATGAACTTACTGGATAGAGGGAATGCTGCTGATGTTGTTTACCTGGATTTCAGTAAAACGTTTGACGGGGTTCCCCATGATGTTCTGATGGGTAAACTAGAGGACTGTGGACTGGACTCTAGGATAATTAGGTGGATAGGGAACTGGTTGGAGAACTACTCAGAGTAGTTGTAAATGGCATTTCATCTGAATGGAGGGAGGTGTACGGTGGGGTGCCACAGAGCTCAGTTCTGGACCCGGTACTTTTCAATATTTTTATAAATGATCTGGATGGGGGTGTAAATTTGCAGATGACACCAAATTGGGAGGAGCAGCAAACACACCAGAAGATATAGAATTCAACAAGATCTGAACACACGAGAAACACACTGGCAGATGTGAACAAGATGCAGTTTAACAAGGGTAAGTGCAAGTTCTACATCTGGGTAACAAAAATGAGGAACACACATACTGGATGGGGGATACACTTCTGGGTAGCAGTGTGTGTGAACAAGATCTTGAGGTACAGGTGGACTGTAAGTTAAATATGAGCAGCCATAAGATTAATGTGATCTTGGGGTGTATCAACAGAGGCATAACATCCAAATTGCAAGATGTGATAGTCCTGCTGTACAGTGCACTGGTCAGGCCACACCTAGAGTATTGTGTGCAGTTCTGGAGGCCTCACTTCAAAAAGGATGTGGACGGGTTTCCAGTTTTGGTGATTTACGGATCGGACACGTCCCATTGAGCTCTAATGTGGACGCTCTGAGGCATGGCAGACAGGAGGGGACTCGGATGATTCCGAGCCCCCCCCCGGAGCTCCTGTAGGGAGCTCTTTGCCTGGGTTGCAGAGAGGTGCCTCTTCCAAGGTGACGGCCAAGGAATTGAGGCTCCCCTTACCCCAAAAGGTCCTGCCATCGTGAAACCGTCATGGCGATCAGAGACGACTGCTGGGTGGACTTCCGGTTTAAGCGTTTTGCGGCTCGGACACATCCCATCTCGCTCTGATGGGGATGCGCAAAGACCTGGCTGATGGGAGGGGTCCGAGTTTGTCTCGGACCTCCCCGGGGTCTCTGTAGACCCTCAGACTGGGGAGATGAGGAGACCCTCTTCCAAGGCGATGACCAAGGAATTGAGGCTCACCTTATCCACAAAAGTTACCGTCGCCATGGAGCCAAGATGGCGCTTAGAGACGACTGCCAGAGAGCTGAGGAGAGCCTCTTCCAAGGTGACGGCCAAGGAATTGAGGCTCACCTTATCCCCGAAAGGTACCGTCACCGTGGAGCCAATATGGCGCTTAGAGCTGACTGCCAGAGCAAGCGACCATGATCAAAACTTTAAAATGCTTCCAAAAGATCTCCAGGTCTCCAAACTGTGAGTTAAGCAATGCTCAGGTGAAAAAGTGAATGGACCTTGGTAGTAATTGGAAGCACCTAAGTTTGAAGTGTGGAGGGAGAGGGACCCAAGCACCTCCCCCCCTTTTAGAAAAAGATTTAAAAGCGGTTTTAAATCGGAAATAAAAAGACTTAGAGCTAAAGTAAGTGCATAAGAAGTTAAGCGAATGCAAAAACTGTCAATATATACAAAGCGGATTTAAACCATATAACTTTTGTCTTGTTTTGGAAAACTTACTTCTTGTTGATATTATGGCTGGGAGAGGATGGAGGGCGCCACAGAAAAAACTGGTGACCGGAAATAACATACCAATGACTCCTTCTCAGAACCAGGAAGTAACTACAGACTTTTCTTCACTGTTAGCAAATGCATTGCACCCCCTAATGGAACATATTACTAACCTCAACGCCAAACTGGACAGTGTTCAAAAACAACTGAATCAAATGGATAAAAGAACCTCAGTAACCGAGAAAATGCTGAAAGAAATGGAAAAACAGACTGAGAGTATCAACTGAGAGTAGATGAAGCAGAGAAGGAAAGATCCTCCGATAAAACGCAACTAATACAGCTCCAGCTGGAAAGATCTACGTATGTTCTACATTTCCATTGGATCCCTGAAGAGAACAATGAGGATTTAAAAGAACTTTTGGCAGAGGCTTTGGCCCCATTAATGGATTACAAACAAGAAGACCTACTGAAAGAGATGGATGTGGCCTACAGAACTTACCCAGATTTTATAAAGAAAAATAAACTCCCAGGGGAAACCTATTTAAAATTCACGAAATGATCTACCAGAGAATTGGTGTTAAAATCTACAATGGGAAAGCCCTTAAAAATTAAGAATGAAGAGATAAAAATACTAAAAGACATCCCCTTTGAAGTCAGAAGGAGGAAACTATACAGGATGCTTACAGATGGTTATTCCCGGAAGGACTGAGCTTCAATTATCTGGATAAAAAATACAAAATTGACTCTGTTCCAAAAGCGAAAAAATGTATGGATCAAATGTTCAACTCAAAATATAAGAAGAAAGAAAAGAACTCAAAACCAGACCAAGAGGAGGAAGAAGAATCCTATTCACAGGATTCAAAAAGCACTACTTCCACATCACCAGAATAATCGGAATCGGAGAAAGGAGAAGCCGCCCCCAAACTCAAGAAAATGAAGAAATGCAGGAAGAAAAGACTCTAGAACAAGAACAATAGTTCTTAAAGGCAGAATTTGTACTAAGCACGTTAAATGCGTATTCTTAAAGCAATATTGCAACGAATCAACTTGTATACCAAACTTGTAACATTACGTTAATAAGCCTTACCTTTAGCTAATTAGATCGTGACATGTATTAGCTTTCCCTTTCCCAAATCCAATAGATGAAATAGTTTAGAATAGTAATTTCCTTTCCCCATCAAGTAGTTTCTAAGTATTAGTTTGTCCTTTTCCCATTTCCCATAGTTAGAGTGTTAGGGTTCTAGTATCCTTCCCCCTCCAATTTTTAGTTGTAGTTTTGTAGTTTATAGAAAATGCAAATAAAAAATCCCCTTCAGGGGGCATAAAAAAAAGAGAGAGACGACTGCTGGGTGAAGTGGGCAAGACATCTAGCGCACTTATGAACATTCTGCACTTCAAACACTACAAACTGTTGCAGAGAGGGTGAAAAACTATTTACAAACAGTGATTTCAGAAGACCAAGCTGAGACAATGTAAGAATAGTAATGGACGCAATTGAATATTATGAAAAGCACCCAGAAAAAGAAGTAGCTTTTCTGTTTGTTGATGCAGAAAAAGCTTTTGACAATCTTAATTGGAATTTTATGCACCAGATGATGGAAAAGATTGAAGCGGGACAACATTTTAGAAATTGTATTGAAGCTATCTATTCTGAACAAAGAGCTAAAATAAATGTGAATAAAGAACTGACAGATAACTTCAAAGTACAGAAAGGAACAAGGCAAGGTTGTCCGTTATCACCGTTATTATTTATCTGGGTATTGGAAATACTTTTACAAAAAATACAGTACGATCAAGAAATAAAGGGCTTGACACATAAAGGACACCAATACAAATATCGAGCATTTGCAGACGATGTAATGTTTATGGTGGAAAACCCAACAGAAAAATTGACATTGCTTTTTCAAAAAATAAAGGAGTTTGGAGAATTGGCCGGCTTTTACGTAAATAAGAATAAAACAAAACTTATATGTAAAAACATGATCAAACAAAAACAAGTGGAACTACAAGAACTGGTACAATGTGAAGTAGTTAAAAAAACAAAATACCTTGGAATTGAATTAACGGCAAAAAATATAGACCTATATAAGAATAATTATGAGAAATTATGGACTAAGCTGACTCAAGATTTTAAGAAATGGGATAAAATGAACTTATCACTGATGGGAAGAATATCAGTTATAAAAATGAATGTCCTACCACGTTTGATGTTCCTGTTCCAAACAATACCAATTCTGCATAAAACGGATTTGTTGGCCAAGTGGCAACAAGAGTTGTCAAAATTTGTTTGGGCAGGCAAGAAACCAAGGATCAAAATGAAAATACTTTGTGATGCCAAAGAAAGAGGAGGTCTACAAATGCCAAATCTTAGACTATATTATGAAGCGGTTTGTCTAACATGGATGGATCAATGGGTGAAGCTTGAAAATGACAGATTGTTGGGGTTGGAAGGGCATGATTGTAGATTTGGCTGGCATGCATATTTATGGTATGACAAGATAAAAATGGACAGTTTTTTTAAACTTCACTTGGTGAGAAAAGCTTTGTATATGGTATGGACAAGATATAAGAAGTACCAGAGTGACTTAAGACCATTGTGGATTGTACCAGTAGAAGTGTTGATATCTTACTCAAGACAGCGAGGTAGAGACTGGTTGCCATATAGAGATTTAATTAAAAAAGAGGGAACAGAGTGGGTAATGAAAAAGCAGAATGAAATTGAATATGAATATGAGTGGTTGAAATATATGCAGATTTATGATCTTTTTAGATCTGACAAAAAAAACTATGGTTTTAGAGAGGAAAAAAATGAAATTGAAAAGGTTTGGGAGAGTGGAGGAGGAAAAAATATTTCTAAAATGTATAAGGTGTTGTTAAAATGGTATACTGAAGATGAAACTGTTAAAGAACAAATGTTAAAATGGGCTATTAATATGAATAAGGAAGTGGATATGGAAACTTGGGAATATTTGTGGAAAAACTCTATTAAGATCTCGACATGTACTAATGTTAAAGAAAATTGTTATAAGATGATGTATAGGTGGTACATGACACCTAAGAAGATTGCAAATATGAATCAAAATATGTCAAACAAATGCTGGAAATGTAAGAGGCATGAGGGCTCATTTTATCATATGTGGTGGACTTGTGAGAAAGCTGTAGACTTTTGGACAAAAGTCCACAATGAAATGCAAAAAATATTGAAATGTTCTTTTAAAAAAGCACCGGAAATTCTGCTTTTGGGACTGAAAATGGAAGAAGTTAATACAACTAAAAAGACTTTATTCTGGTACTTAATCACAACAGCGAGAATGATTTATGCACAATTTTGGAAAACAGAGAAAGTGCCAGAAATTGAGGACTGGATACATAAAGTTCTGTTCATGGCAGAGATGGACAAAATTACAAAGAAGTTGAATAACAAAGAAGACGACGTGTTTTATCAAGAATGGAGTGACTTTAAAATATATCTGGAAAAGAACTGGGATGTGAAACAAAACTTAATATGTTTAGATCAATATTAAGTCAAATGATGTTATCTTTAGATTGTAATGATAAGAAACTGATATTGTTGATGATATGAAGTAATTTGGAGCAGGGGTGGAAGCATTGTGGGAAGCCATTGGAGGGAGGGGAGGAACTGGGAATGGGGTAGACAATTAATAGAATGAAATGATTTAATCTTACATGTTGTATTCCTGAGAAAATAAAATTTGTTTACCAAAAAAACCAAACAAACTACAAACTGTAAGCTAAGTGTATCCCCCTGACAAGCCATTCAACAGAACGGAACTAACCTACGGGACAGAGCAGCGGCTGGGGAGAAATTGGAGATCCCCCCCCTTGAAACTAAGTGGTGTCCAAGCAAAAATCCCAAAGGGAAAAAAGATACTGACCATGAGAGACTTTGAATAAGACCAAAAAGTTTAAAATAGTCCAAAGAGCGTTCAAATTGGAGAACTTTCATTTTGATTCAAATACATTTTATCTTATATAAACAATGTCGGGCAGAGAGAAAAAGATGACGCTGGAGAAGAAACCCTCGGCCGGAACTACTGAGATAGCAACTCCTACTCATATGCCGGAAGTAGCTACTGACTTTCCAAACACGTTGGCAACAGCGTTCCACCCCCTGCTGGATCAGATGTCTAGTAGAGAACAATGGAGCGGATAGGGGCAACCTGTTTGGGGGCCCGTAGAATTGGACCCCCTGGTCCAATGTTCTTCAACCTTTGTTGCTATCTTGGGGAGAGGCTCCAGCAGCTACCCTGTGAGTTTGGAGCCTCTCCCTCAAACTCCCTCCCCTCCAGCCCCCAGAATATACCCTATGTTTTCGCCATTGACTTCGATGGCCCATAGGATATAATGGGGCTCAGGGAGGCGGAGGAACGTTTCGCAGCCGTGGCCGTTGCAGCTGCCACCGACAGCGCCGGCGGCCATAACTTTTTAAAGAGCCTCCAAGGAGAGTTGGGGGAGCCAGAATGACCTCTCGCACGCAAGAGGTGGAATTTGCCCCTACGAGTCCAAGGCCACCACCCCGGGGCACAGGGAGGCAGGAGAATGTTTCGCCCCATCCCCCCCCCCGCGGGCGTCGCAGCTGCCGCCGAGAACAGCAGTGGCAGCCACCACCCCGGGGCTCAGGGAGGCAAGTAAACGTTTCGCCCCCCCCCGCACGGGTTTTGCAGCTGCCACCGAGAACGGCAGAGGCCATAACTTTTTAAAGAGCCCCTAAGGAGAGCTGGGGGAGCCAGAATGATCTCTCCTGCAAGAGGAGGAATTTGCCCCTACAAGTCCAAGGCCACCACCCTGGGGCTCAGGGAGGCGGGGGAATGTTTCGGGCTCCCCAGGGTTGCCCAACTGATGGCTCATGGGAGCAGGGGGCGGGGCTTATGTGCCCGCCCCCTGGGCTCCTGACTGGCAGACCAGTGCTCCGGTGGGCTCTGGCAGGAACCAAGGCCTGGTTGCCAGTTTACCTGGAGAGGGGGGGGGATGTCTTTTCCCTTTTATCAAGGCATGACTATTATTTACCTGGCAGTGATATTATTTATCCCCTTACCATGAAAAGATTCAATTGGGTATTCCTATACATTAAGTCTCTATTAAATAGGAACAGGATATTTATTGTCAGGCCAGGGGGCAGCACTATTCCTTATACCTTGTATAAGCTACATTGTACTTTAGAAGCTAGTTATTTAACTCAAACGGGACTACCTTTTCAGTAGTCTTGCAGCAAATCTTTGCCCTTTACTTCGCTTTTACTCTCCTTAATTGCCGGTAGGTGGACCCACTTCCCACCGTTTCCATCATGGTGGTGTGATTTAGAACTGAAAGGAACCCATGTTTATTAGAAAAAATAGTAAAGCTTAGATTATTCAAAGAAATATATTTTTGCTAATACTGTAAAGTAACTAAGTCTACATGTAATCTGCTTGCTTTTGATTAAGCATACCCTTGCGTCTACGAAATAGCGCCTACGCCTTAAACCCCCCCCCCATTTAAAAACTCACACGTTGCCCAGTTACACTTATATTCATCCTGTCCTATGAGAAGGTGGGTGGAGGAGATCCGGATAGCGTCTAACATTTAATGGGCTGATGGGAAATGTAGTGTATTTATCTCGCGGTGCGAGCAAAAGGGCTCTCGGAAAATTAAAATTGAGGACTACAACTCCTAACGGTCTTTGCTTCATAGGGGGCGAGGTTCACTTGGCTGTTCTCTACCACTGGTATTTCTTTCCCCTGTAGATAGGCTGGGGCTATTTCTGCGTGCGAGCGGGCTGAGTAATTGGGAAGAGCAATTTGCGTTTGCAAAGAGACTGGTTCTCTTCTCTTAAAGGCGCAGGCGGAGCCGTGGGCTGGCAAGAGAGCAGCCGTACTGTCTGTTATTTTTGTCTGGGAGAAGCTCGATAGGTACCATGTGAAAAACATTTTAAAACGCCATTTTGCAGGCTTATTTTCCTTGGATTCCCCCCCCCCTTTTGCGCTCGAAAGAAGTGGTGAGTTGAGTGTCCTACCTTTCTCCCCCTAGCAGAGTAGTCGTTTAAAGCAGGGCGTGTGGACTTGTGAATAGTTTGACTAAAGGAAAAGAATGGGAAGTATTTCTCTACCCATCCACCCACCCTTTAATAGTCCAAAAGTCTCCTAGGAGATTTATAGACAACTCTTAAACCCAGTTAATGTTCCGGACGGTGTTTTGACGGACGGTAGGTTTAGCGTTCTACTGTGCCCAGCCTAGAGGAGGTCTTTTTGTGTGCCGGATTTCTGTCAAATTGTATTCTAGCATTCGTGTTGAGAGGCGTTTGGGGAGGCTTGCCCACGTGCAAAAAAGTCGCAGGGTGGTGGTGCGTGCCATAGTTGTCCTTTAAACTTGGCACGTCTGCATCTCCTCTAGTTTGCACGTTCATTTTACTCAGTCTGACAGGAAGGCTCCGGGCATGATAACCCGTCGCTCGCTGTTCCTTCGCCTCCCCGCCCCCCGGGGTGTGAGGAGGATTTCTTCTTATTCTCCAGAGGTAAGGGGATGGGAGAGGATAAACTTTTGGTGAGTCAGTGTGGCTGGGAGTAAGAAGCACAGTGGGATTTACTCTGTGGCTTTGGGGCAGATTGAAAAACGGAAGTTTTATGCTCCGTGGAACTCTGATTCGGCATAATAGCGGGAGAATCTCTTTTACGTTAGCATGGCCTGGAAAGACGGCGTGCGGTGGGCCTCCTGCGCGTTTCAGTGGCCGTTGTGGGTTTGACTGTTGTTTCTTTCTTTTGCCAGGGAGATCTCAATGGCTGCCAGGCTTTTGCGAGCGGTTGTCTTGGGACCTCCGGGCTCTGGTAAAGGAACGGTGTGCGAGAGGATCGCCAAGAGCTTTGGTCTCCAGCATCTTTCCAGCGGGCAGTTCTTAAGGGAGAACATCAAGGCAAACACCGGTAAGTGGATGAGGAAAACAGTGGTCCCCCTCCCATATCTGGTACCTGCTGTCTGACATGTAAAGATATATCTGGGACATGACTTTTCCAGGTTTTGTTTGTGTGTTTTTAAGATTGTGCTTTGCATGGATTTATGGATGTTGATCATGGACCTGTAACCCTTACTGCAAAAGGTTGGATTGTTGTGCTCTTAGTGTGTGGAGGGGTTGATAAGTGTGGCATCTGTTGTTGTGCATATTCTGCATCTGGAATCTGTAGATAGTCACACTGACTTAGTAGGAAAACTCCAGGGTTCAGTGTCTTGGCAGCTTGTGTTCTCAACTGTCTCTGAGCTTGGTGCCAATGCTACAATAGTAGAGTTAAGGCAAAGATATGAATTGGTTGCACCATACCAGTCTTTCCTAATACTAATGAGGCCACCCGATGCTTACTCTAACTAAACCTTCAAATCCAAAATTAAATGCTTCTAATTTCCTCCTTTGGTATTGAGAAAATAATTCAGTAGATCATCGTATAATGTGAGTCATAAAGCAAACTGTGTGCGAAGCATACTGTACTAAATTCATTCAGGGCATGGGGAGTTTTTGTTCCCTAGAGCACTTTGCAGACTGAAAAAAAGTTGGAATTTTTAAGAAAGAAAAAAATAGCTACAACTTACATTCACAGTAACACCTTTTTAATATTTATATTTTTATTAATTTTTGTAAATAATGTTAACATTGCTATAACAAGTATTTACATAACTGCTAAGAAGTGAATATAACACAATGTATAAACTATAACTTAACAGCTCTTATACATAGAGGGTATGTTTTCAATTTTCAGAGATGCATTTATTCTGTCTGATGTAGCATAAGTATTTTACCTCCTTGAAAATATATATTAAACTAGAACAATAAATAAATAAATGAAACAAAAGAGAACAGAAAAGAAAAGAATTTCAAAGCAGTAATACAAACTTTCAGTCTTTAAATCCATTTGTGATAGTGTGTCCAATCAGAAGAGATGAATTGTTGTTGAGATAAGTAGTCAAGCACCGGGTACCATTTATCTGTGAAGATTGTTAGAGTTGGCTTTTGAGATAAGAAATTTATTTTATTTGTGACTGCATCCATTAAATAATGGCTCCATGATTTCTTAAACCACACCTCAATACTAGGTGCTTTATTAGCTTTCCAGTACGATGCAATCACAGTTTTTGCTGCATCCAACATGACTTCCACCATAGCTTTATGTGGTCTAGTTAGTAGATCGTTAGGCCAAACATTTAAAAACAAGATTTCTGGAGATAGCAGAACATGAATTGAGGTGATCTTTTGGATAATATTCAACACCTCTGACCAAAATTTTTTGATTTCTGGGCACTGCCACCAGCAATGTGCAAAGTCTCCAATGTGCTGACATTCCTTCCCACACATTGGGGAATGATTTGTAGAAACATATGAAAGCTTTCGCGGTGTAGCATACTACTGAGTCATTATCTTCAAGTTTTGAAGCCTAACAAGCATCACCTTGGTTTTGAAACTGGTAGAGTTCCAAATTTCCCCCCATATTTCATCCGTGAGTGTTTTTGTGATATTTTTTTGCCAAGCTTTTTGATATGGTAGGGATTTGGAACACGAGCCTTTAATCAGTATGGTATACAATTTTGAGCTAAGTCCCTTGTTTTGTGAATCGTAATCTCGTATTAGTAATTCTAAATCAGTGTGAGGTTTAGTCATTACGCTTGTTATATCCGTTTGATTAAGCAAATGACTCGGCTGTAGGTAAAAGAACCATGGTATAGTAGAACCTAGTTTCCGTTCAAGCTCCAATTTAGTACGAATACCCTTTTTGTTGGCTATATCTATGAACCGAGATAAGTTTTTAAGCTTCCATCTAGTAAACAGGTTAGGTTCCTTTCCGGGTAAAAACCACCTCTGGTTCAGAAAATTAAAGTATCTTGATATTTTGGGTAGTAAAGATCTGGCATGACGTTTTTACATTTGGACAGCCAAACTGATTTGGTGTGAGCACAGCTGATTGCCAGGCTGGTACATTCCCTCGTCCCCCCCACCCTTTCGGCACTGAAGTGAAGATTTCCCAGTGTGATGAACTCTGATGTGCTATGAGATTCAGTTGCAGGAGACTTTGCAAACTGGGTTTGTTTACTCTCTGTGGCCTGGGTTTGAACTGGATTTTAACAGGGGCTTAGAATCCTGGCTTGTCTGGGGGAAAGCAAATTCTGCTTTACCAAGGCACTTGCATTTGGGTGTCATGGCAAATTGATGTTTGATCAAAATGGCAAGTTTCAGTCAAGCCCCATGCATACAATGAGGAGGGAGGTGGTGGAAGAGTGAGCATGACAACAAGCAGTGTTTATAACTGATAACTTACAGCTTGTCCTGACACCTGTATATAGTTGATATGTAAATAGCTTGTGTAGATGCTCCCCTGGCTTTGGGGATGGGCCGTGGCTTAGTGCATGTTTTTACATGCAGAAAGTAGCATTTGGCATTTCTCGTTTTAAATGGCTCAAAAGAAGCAGGTGCTGGAGAAGTTCTTTTTCTGTTTGAGTCCTCAGACAAGAGTGAATATTATTGAGCCATGTAGATTTTGCATGAAGCAGCTTTGTAAGTTCATATGCAGTAGATGAGGCAATAGCTGCTTGTTAGAATAAGGAGAGTGCTGCAGTCTTAGAAAAAATAGCCAGGCATTTCTTTTCCCGCAGATGTTTAATAAAAATAAGTTGAGTTGTGCAAGACATGGTGGTAGACTTGTGCCCCTTGCGAATGTTGATGTTTCAGTTCAGTCACAAAGACAAGGTGTGGGGCAGCACAGTGTGAAAGCAAGTGGCAGTGATTTCAACAGAATATATTTGTTAAGTAATAGGTTTAGAATGGAAAGATTATCATTGCACTGACCCCAGTAATGATATTCAGATAAGCTACCATTAAGTTGTTGACAGTCATTCTGTTACCTGTTAGATCTCACTGATTTAAATGGGGCTCCATGTGTGTAACTATACATGGAATTTCAGCCAGCAGAACTTCTGTGGGTTGGCACTGAAGAAATGTTAATTATGTCTTACTGCCTTTTTGAAGCCTTGCAATGTGCAAATCTGACAATTAAAACATGTTAATTTAAAACGAAATAGATCATTTGCACTACATAAGGCTGTTTCTTCATGGATGCCCTCTGTTCGGTCATATGGGGTGTGTGTGTTTCTTGCTGCTTCCTTGCACCATGCTGGTTTTCCTTCTCTTTTCTGCAGGCTTTCCCAAACCTACTTTTCTTTGATGTTTTGGGAAGAAAAACTGGGCTGGCTCCTGTATAGGCAGGAAATTTTGGGTTTTCCTGGTCCTGCCCACCCAGCAGCCAATTTCCCCATGGCAGCCATCTCCCTACCCCTGCATGACACCAGGTTTTTTTGAGATCTTTAAAAACTCTGTAGCTATCATTTTCATATAATGGTACGTCCATTACCAGTTTTTTTTTTTTTTAAATGAACCTAGGACAAAGTCCCTCATAGTACTGGGGTGTGAGTATGTGGCTGTTATGGGGACTGGGGTGGGGAAAGCTCCTATCTGGAACCCCAGTTGCTGCTGCTGCGTTGTAGCTGCAGTGACAACTGTTTGGGCTTCCATAAGAAAGCTCTGCCAGGTAGAAAAGGTTGAAGGAAGACTATTTCATGTAATGTTTAACTAATTTTGTTTTCCCTACTTTTAGGAAGCAGTACATAATTTGTTAAATGGATAACTTTGATTATTGCCTCTGTCAGCCTGTAGTGTTCTAGGAATGTTAACTAGAATTTCAGTTGTATAGAAAATAGCCTGTAATTTTATTAAAAGGAGCCCTAGTTAAATGTTACATAAGTCATTGATTCAAATATGCAGCAGTCTTCTGAGTTCCCAAGGTCAGTTTTCAAACATTATTAACTCTTACCCACTAAGAAAATAGTAAAGGCTGCTAGTTTCATCCTCCCCATTCCAATTGCCATTTTTATTGCACAGAAATACAGTGTTCCTGGTTTTCCACTCCCAGTTGATTTCTGAGCTTGAAATGAATGATACCGAGTGATGGGAAAATTCTCTCTGTGCCTGAAAAGCCATGTTTGCTGCAAAATATAAAAAGTGTCAACAGATTCCCCCCCCACTTTTGAATCCTACCAGTATAAAAAATAGACTAAGCTTTCAAATGGAATATAACTTTCTTTTTATTTACTAACCTAACCTTAAGAAAAAGTTCCTTTGAAATGTTCAGTAATAAATCTTTCCACACATTTAAACATAGGCTTCCAAAGTCCCCCCGGGGGGCGGGGAAACCCCCACCCCAGAGGCCCATTCCCCACCGCCGCCGGATTGGGCCCCGGGGGGAACTCCTCCCCGACGTGCACGTCACCCGGAAGTGACGCAACCACGCCGGGCATGCTGGGGGCGGGGCCATGGCCATCCAAGGGAAAACTCTATGGTTTTCCCTTGTATGGCTGTGGCCCCGCCCCCAGCGTGCCTGGTGTCGTCATGTCACTTCCGGGTGACATGCATGCAGCACGTGCGCGCTTTGCGCCCGTGTGCAACTGACGCCAGCCGGGAGCCCCCCGCTCCCAGCGAAAATCGACTTGGCAACCCTATTTAAACAGCTAATTGCTCATTCACTTCAGGGAGCTAGCATCTTCATGCCTTTATAATTAAAATAAGAGCTTGCAGAAAAATGACGTACCACCTAGATCAGTGATGGTGAACTTTTGAGAGACCGAGTGCCCAAACTGCGACCCAAAACCCACTTATTTATTGCAAAGTGCCAACATGAAAATTTAACTTGAATACTGAGCTTTTACTTTAGAAAAAACAACTCATACATTAACTTAAGATGATCCAAACAAAGTAAGGAAAGCAATCCCAAATGCTTTCATTTACTTAAAATTATTTGGCAGAGAATTCGGCACTTTAATGATGGTCTGGGCCTGGCTGGAGCGATGGCACACGTGCCCACAGAGAGGGCTCTGAGTGCCACCTCCTGCACCCGTGCCATAGGTTCGTCACCACTGACCTAGATGATGGCAGCTCCGAGAAGCAAAAAGGAAATGTTGCAGCACAGTGATGAATGGAGAGTGTTTTTAAGTTCTGAATACTCATGGTGGGTGGTAGAGAAATAAAAGTGAAAACAGCTGAATTTCAACCAAATTATTTTGTTAGGCCTGTACACTTATATCTTGCTTTAGAAAAATGCATGTTGCTGCTTAAATGCTGAGATTGCAGTGAATGATTGAAATTTAAACATGTAATTGTTCTCTCTTCTTTCCACTCTGTGATGGATAATAGAGTATACTGAAGTTTACTAGACAACTTCACATGTGATGGATGCAAGCATTATTAGTCTTTGCCTTTCTGCCAACCAAAAAAAAAAAGTCTGCCCTTTACTATCTTGCAATCTATGGGTTTCTTTTACACCTGGAAATCAAGACATACTGTGAAGAAATGCATTTTTCCTTTGGAGGTTTGAAAGGAGCAAAACCTTCCCTCATGAGTTTTAAAAGTTTTCCTCCCCTCTGGGCAGAGAACAGGCTGGAAGAGGGGAAGGTGGTCCAGTTGCTTTTCATCTTACCTACATACAAATCATTTTGTATGAATGTTAATGTAATAGCTCTAGCAGGAGAGATAAGGGGTGGGTCAAGTTCTACCACCTACTCCAAGCAGGGAAAAGAGATTTGGAGAAATTATATACCAGAGAGGCTACAGGAAGGAAAATGTTAGAGATGTCAGGAAGAGCTTTGCTTACCTGGCCTGACCAGGTCAGTGGAGGAGGAGGAGGAGATTGGATTTATACCCCGCCCTTCACTCGGAGTCGCAGAGCGGCTTACAAACTCCTTTCCCTTCCCCTCCCCACAATGGACATCCTGTAAGGTAGGTGGGGCTGAGAGAGCTCTTTTCAGAACTGTCCTTGAGGGAACAGTCCTGAGAGAACTATGGCTTGCCCAAGGTCATCCAGCAGCTGCAGGTGGAGGAGTGGGGAATCAAACCTGGTTCTCCTAGATTAGAGTCCATACACTTAACCACTACACCAAACTGGCTCTCCCACCCAGCAAACAGTGGGTGGGGGAAAACTCCATGCAGCAAGGAGGAAGTCTCTTTTCCTTTGGTGCTGGATCCATGAGAGCATACAGAACTCTTAACTGACCTTGTGCTCACCTGAAGACCTACAGAAAGCTTCAAGGTAGCTCTGTAGAGATTTGTAACATAGCTTAAGGAGCCTGTCCCATTTTAACATCTGATAGGGCAGAGGATTCGCACTTTACCCATTTCTTTTGGATCACATTTCTTTTTGTGCTGTGCTAAAAGTATGCTTGTGAACATTTTCTTTTTAATAAATACTTTATAACGTTTGATACTGGTACTTACCACATAGATCTCCACCATCTTGGACACGCTATTTTAAAAGGAGCGCCGGGGGAAGGCAGGCAGTTGGCAAGTGTGGCTATTTTTCCAAGGGCACACAAGGCACTAAACTGTCCCTGTGGAGACTAGGTGCTGGGCAGCGGGAGACAAAGAGGCAAGGTCTCAGATCGTGGAAAGGAAGCTGGGAGTCTGGACCCTCCCAGTGGCCAATTCCTTACAAAGGTCAGTTGATGCCAGTAGGTTACGAGAGAGAGAGAGAAAGGAAAGCCTTGCCATGTGTTGGGAAAACTTTAGATGGCAGGGTGGAATAGGGCCTGCAGGCCAGAGCAGGTCCATTCTGACACACATGCCAAGCCAAAATTGTGCCAAAGTAAAATTGCCTTAACCAGTTTTATGGAAACGAAGAGAGACAGTTCAAAAAGTGGCTTGTAGGAAAGGGAATTCCATAATCTTGCAACTGCCATTAAGAAAACCATGGTTCCTTCCATGGGGAGGGGCTGTGGCTCAGTGGTAGAGCATCTGCTTGGCACACAGAAGATCCCAGGTTCAGTCCCTGCCATTTCCAGTAAAGATAGTAGTAGGTGATGTGAAAGACCTC
The DNA here is from genome assembly GCF_001447785.1 of Gekko japonicus. Classification (NCBI taxonomy): domain Eukaryota; kingdom Metazoa; phylum Chordata; class Lepidosauria; order Squamata; family Gekkonidae; genus Gekko; species Gekko japonicus. The sequence continues at coordinate 64,100 of NW_015177048.1, read as the reverse complement.
TGCCTGAGATTCTGAAGAGATGCTGCCAGTCTGAGTAGACAATACTGACTTTGGTGGACTAATGGTATGACTCAGTATAAGGTATTACACAATGTAATATTCCAAAAAATTATCTTTCCAAAATAGTTCTTTCCCTGCGCATCTGCATCGGGCGCCTTAACCCGGCGTTTGATTCATCCCGCAGTGCCAGTTCTGCTTACCAAAAGTGGCCCACTAGGTGGCTCGCATTCCACACCTGACCCCACTCCAGTAGGCTGGGCTTTTTACCCATTTAAAGTTTGAGAATAGGTTGAGATCATTTCGGTCTTGGGGCCTAGGGTATCAGAAGATTCATATTTAGAATGATTGTGCTTTACTGTGCAATGATTATATTCATGTACTGCACACATTGTATCTGTCCAATATATTAACATTGTTACCAGTTCTATTGTGTCCTGCTTCACAGCTCTTTCCCATTGTTGTTACTACTATACTGCTGTGTGATCTCCTTTTTTGTTTACTCAGTATAAGGTAGCTTCATGTGTCCTTTGAACATCATGTTGCACTTTCTTATGGTGAGAGATCATGAAGTGTGGCCTCTTCTAATAACCTAAGTGGACAGGTAGATTTATCTGGTAGTGTTGCCTGCAGATGTTATACATAATGTATTGTAGATTACTTGCCAGCTATCCTTTGTGCTTTGCAAGGAGACCGATGAAATCCAGAGTCCTTTTTCCTTCTCCTCCTCCTTTTCCTCCTGTCCTACAAACAACTCTGGAATAATGTAGCCTATTGCTTCTTACTTCTTACAGAGTTCATCTGTAATTTGGGTTGCTTGCCTTGATATGTAATGGATGTTAAAATACAAAGAATTTTGTATCTGTGAATGATCAGATTACTTTACCATCTCTTCTTTCCCTTTATGTTGTTTTTGGAACAATGTTTGGATTGAAGTGCCTGAAAGAGATGCAGCAAGGATATGGAAAGGCAGTTGCCCATAATATCACAGTGGGTGCATTCAGACGTGCCATTTGATCTGGTGTCATCACGCTTCAGCAACGGATTTTATATGCACGTTCACACAGTCAACATCTGCCTCCTGTCCCCAGCCATTGGTTTCTGGCTCAAAACCGCTTTAACATGGAGTATTTTGTTACCAGGTCCCAAAGTGGTGTTTTCTCAGCTCTCCTGTTTAAAGCTGCATTTCCCCCCTTGTTTTAGAGTTTAGATGAGTTTGGGATTTCATGGAGGCCATTTTTGGGTCAAACTTTTAAAGGGAAGTCTTTTGTTGGAGGGGTTGGATTGATTTGCCTTGGTGGTTTTGCGCATGCGCCATGATAGTCCCCCCCATTCTATGGAGGGGTGCCTATGCGCATGCGCAAACTGAGAAAAATTTTTAAAAACCCGCCGACGCACGCTCCCCCGTGTCGGTAGTGTAGATGCTGGGGAGCGATGTGACCGCGCAGTGAGGCAGGATAAGGGAGGTAAGTGTGATTGCGATTATCCAGATCAAATATAATCCAGTTAGAACTGGAGCAGTTTAACCCACTCTCAGCACGCCGTCTGACCACACCTAGTGTGGTTAAGTCCAGAATTCTGATGCATAGAATTGACTTGATGGTCATAGTCCCATGACTGAGCTTTGAAACAGTCTCCCCCCCTCACCATCCTTTAAAACAATTGGTGCACTTTGCGCCAGATTGGGACCATGGCACAAGGAGACAGGGGGTTAAGCCTCCCTCCTCTGCCATTTAGTCCTTTGGGGCAGCTTCGTGGGGCCATATTAAGTTGGAAAAATCCTACTGGAAAAATCCTGCTCCATGGTCCTAATCACTTTGGTGCCCTATGAGCCTTTTCTTTAAAAGAAGCAAAAACTCTTGGGAGCCCATTTATGGAACTGTAATCCAGTGTAATTTGACTTGAAATTGATTTAATAATTTAGTGGCTTCCTTATCCTAATCTACACAATCTGAAGAATTCAGAGTTCAACTTGAGATATTTGGTTGAGTTCACTGCTAAAAATCAGCATGATAGGCATGTGCTTTAGAAAGAACAACAAAGGGGACCCGCGAAAATCGCGGGGGGGAGGAGCGGGGGAACTCCACACAGAGCAGGGGAGGAGGGAGAAGCAGGTAAGCTTTCCCCCATCCTGTCGGTTCCCCTGTCTCCTCCACCCCCCCTCAACTACCCCCCCCGGCTTGCTGGCCCCCCAGTCTCTCTCTTCCCCCGTTCTCCGGCAGGGGAGGAGAAAGAAGCAGGTAGCCTTCCCCCCCATCCCGTCAGTTCCCCCGTCTCCTCCACCACCACCCTCAACTACCACCCCACGGCTCGCCCCCCAGTCTCTCTCCCCCCCTTCTGTCTCTTCCCCCCCAGTGTCTCTCTCTCTCTTTCCCCCGTCGAAGCGAGGCCCGCGCGGCTTACATCCGCCGGGCCTCGGCGGTCTCTCTTCCCCCCGGCTCTCTCTCTCTCTCTCTTTCCCCTGTCGAACCGAGGCCCGCGCGGCTTACATCCGCCAGGCCTCGGCAGTCTCTCTTCCCCCCGGCTCTCTCCCTCCCCTCCCCGGTCTCTCTCCACCCCCCACCCCCACTTCAAAGCGAGGCCGCCGGGCCTCGCCGGTCTCCTGCCGTCGCCGCCGGGCCTCGCCGGTCTCCTGCCGTCGCCGCCACTGCTGGGCCTCACCGGTCGCTCGCTCCCTTCCCCCTGCACTGAAGCCAGGTAGGTCACAAAGCATTAACTGCGCATGTGCAGGGAACGCTCTTTTAGTTTTGGGGGGATTTAAATATCCCCCCAATAGTTTTTCAAAGTTTTCAGATTTTTGTGCACACCTGGGGACTGTCCCACGTGTGCACAAAAATCTCCCTGCCCCCCCGGTGCCCCTGGTGCATGGATTTAGGTATCTGCACACCAGGGGGCAACTTCAGTATTAGTATATAGATTAAGGCTAGCCTTGTAGCTGATTTTTTTTAGTTATTTAAATATGGTTTGCAGTCTAGAAGGCAATCAAGAACTGAGCATATTCTGAGAAGGGGCCTCTCTTTAGCTAAGAAGGACAACCACTGAAGTGAACTTTAATTTGGTACTAATTCAGTGTTTCAAATGAAACAGAAGTGTTAGGCCATGTGCTGTGAGTTAGAATAATTTGATTATTCAGAGGTGCATATATAAAGCTTGTTTTCCTATTTACACCTCTTTTACAATGGGGAACAACAGCTGTATTTGCAGAGCATTATTTTGAACACTGAAACTCACAGAACTGGGGCAGGAAATAAATTATATGTGTTTGAAGTTGCACACTGAATGTGTTATGGCACAATCCTTCTTGGCTAAAGGGACATAGTGACTCAGAAAAAGATTTTTTTTCTTGGTGAAAAGACTTGACTATTGTGTTGCATCAGACTTTACGGTGTGGTGTTTTTATATGGTATCTTTCTGCAGGGCACAAGTACTGAATGCAAAGTAAAATTCCAAACTAATTGTTTAGAATATAGCATGTTATATAAACTTCTTTTTTGCCTAAATACAGTAATATTGTGAAACAAGGTAGGTAGCTTTCCAAATGGGTGACACTGCTGCACATAAACCACTCTCACATTCTCTGATAGCATCTAATTCCCAACCTGATAAGGCGTGAAGGAAGTTCTCACCCTGGCCGAAGCCATGGTCCTATGGGTGCCCCATCAGTGAGGCTGCCCACCCGCAGCCTCTGTCTCCCTGACACTAGTTAAACAGGAATACCTTAGTAATTTGAATTAGATTCTTAAACCTATGACTTCCATTGATTTCTATAGCATACTATTTTGAATTGCAGTCACATTGCTAGTATTGAATTATAGGCAATAAAAGTAGCTTTAAATTCATGTTGTATTTCTCCCATGTCGTTAAATTTAAGAATGGCTATATACCAACTACTGAATCAACAAAAAGAACTAAGGCAATGAGCTTAAATACCAATTTTATTATATACTGCTATGTATCATGCCATAGAGATATTGAATCTTATATAGGCTAATAACTATACAGCATTTGTGTAGCCTCCTAGGTATATCTTTAAATTAAAAAAGAGAGGTATTTGCAATCTTGTGGAGATCACGTTACTTCTTGCCAGCTCATATAAATCATAATATGCAATGCTTTCAAAGCATGCTTTTTATATATATATATGTGTGTGTGTATGCAGTGAATTAAAGAAATATCATCTGAATATATAATCTGAACATAAATTAATTGTTGATATTTTATCAAAGCAAAATAATTCCAGCATAATTTAGTTTTCTATATTGTTATCCTTTACTAGATCATAATTTACCTGATGCCACACCCTATGGGTCTTTACCAAGCCAATCCCAAAATGTTGTACTAGTCTACTGTTCTACTTTTTAAAATACGTTTTGCTTTCTTGTCCCTAAACTTAGATGAACCTCCTGTTAACTTCTCCTTGTTCTTGATGGTTTATATTTGGTCAGCTTGTTCTATTCTTGAATAGCCATAGTGTTTTTAGGGACTGAGTCTCAAGCTAGAATTGTAATATCTGCATGTACTCATACCCTTTTTATCTCTGCTTTGTCAGAATAGCTTGGATTTTATGTTGTATAATTATAATCTTTGATTATAAGTAGCACCTTAAGGGCTTTTGTCAGAAAGAAATTACCTTTGAGAGTCTGACCATCCCTTTTCTAAAAAGAGTCTTCAGTGCTTTCTGGCCACACATGGTGCACCCCCATTACTCTGAACCCCAAGGGCGTAAACCAAGACAGTCCAAGTAAGCTGGTGAGCCGCCTTCCACCACCATCAAGTCCAACATTCTCTCAAACTGTATTTCACATGGAATTTGCCCCACCCCTTAATAGCCACCTTGTTCTTTTGAAAGTCTCAGAGGGTGAACACCCTGTGGACAGAGCCTCTGGAGAGTCCCTTCCAAGATGATGGAGATGGATGACCCCGTGTCCAGTTTCATCTTGCAAGGTACCCCTTCTATTAGCACAGTCTCTTTAATTTTATCAGGGGTGTCCCAGGGCAAATTCAGTACCTGATGCTGGTGGACTAGGGTTGCCAAATCGACTTACCTCTGCCGGCGGGGGACTTTGTGCTGTCTCCCGCCGCGCGTGTGCGCGCGCTGCATGCACATCACAGGGAAGTGACGTTATGACGCCGGGCACGCTGGGGGCGGGGCACAGCCATTTGAGGGGAAAACTCTATGGGCTGGCTCTGGGCTGGCTCAACCTTCATCGCCACTGTTAAATAGTGGGTTCCATGGATGAACAGACCACAAGCCTAGTGATCAGTTCTATTTTATTAGTGATTTCAGCAAGCACAAGACAAGACTCCAGAGCCTCAGCTCTGTTAAATAGCATGCAATTGCCACACCCAAACACACCCAACTCCCAATGATAGGTTATTACACAACATTACTACTAGATTGGTTACTTTCAGAATCCTGACAGGCTATTGTTCTTTTGCTCCGAGCTCAGCCAGTCTCTGGGGTGATTCAATCAGGAATGATTCAGTTCCAGTACATAACACACTTGTTGGTCTTTAATTTAGTGAAGAAGTTGCCTATTTCCAAGGAGCATTCAAAATTTAGATACAATAATTTCAAGTTTTCTACTTTGAAGTTTATGAACATTTGTTCTGGTAGTGATTCTGAATGGTTCATCAAATCAGTTTCCTCCAGATTTAATTTCTTCCATTTTTTTTAAGGGTTAACTGCATAAAGCAGAACTAGGCAAAGGTTCTGACTTCATTTTTAGCAGGGATTCTTGTCTCTTTGATTTTAAATCAGACTAAGTAGCAGTGGGGCTCTTGGGTTGTACAACTGGTAACAAAATATGTTCATGACTCTCATCACAATATGAATTTTAGATTTATTGGCAACACTTTGACCATATAAATAAGCAAATATGTGTTGGCCTTGGATGGGGTTTCAGTTTGCTGAGAGGTTTTAATCTTTTGCTTTGTGCCAACATGCTCTGGGAAGGCTGAGAACTGAGCAGCCAATAAATCTCTGTTTCAATAATATCCTGACACCTGTTTGTTTACTGGACCTCTATACTACTTTTCTTTGTTGCTCAAAGCAGTTTACAATAAAATAACATAATTCAAAACCAACTAGAACCTGTAACGTAAAAAAAACCCCAAACCCCAAATCATCTCCTGACAGAACAATTAAAACTAAGGCAAGCAGGCGCCCTTGTCGACAGTACAGCCTTGCTCTGCCATTTGAACTGAAGAGCTGAAATGACCTTTCCTGGAAATACATAGACTTGACTCAAAGCCTTGTAAGTGGGGAACAGATATACAATTATTATTTTATAATAAGAAGAAATCCTTTTGCAAAGCATCTGAACAACCAGGCGCAGTGCTCTAGAAAAAGTGTGTATGTGTATTTCAAAAAGGCAAGCCCTGCCTACAGGCTTGCAATCTAAACATGTACATTTGAAGTACATCAGCTCCCCCCCCCCCCAGTGCTGGTATCAGTACCAACTGAACACACATCAGCATCTGGTCTGTAGAACTAGATTGTATTGTACCCATTTTTTTTGTTTGTTTGGCCTTTACAAAGCAAATACTGCAGCCTGAATGGTGGTTAATAAGAAAAACAGGCAAAAGTCACAAGTTTTCCTCCCACTTTCCAGATTTCACACAGGCAATGGCTGCAAATAGGCAAAGTCCTGTTGATCTATAGTCAGCCATGTCCCCTATGTCGTTCAGTTTTGGAAAGCCACCAAAGGATTCCTTCAGTGCAACAGCCCCCAGTTTGAGAAGGGAGATGGAAAGACCTAGAGCTGCCTTTATCCCAAAACCAAGTTGTTTGTGTGTGTTCTCTCAGCCTCCCAAAAGCAGCTGTATTGTTCTATCTATTGTGAGCAATGATGACAGGAGTGGGTGTCCTTTGGTGGACAATAATAGATACATGATAATTTCTGACTCCTCCTTGGTGGATATGGTGTGTGTGTTTGTTTAATTAGCATTTAATTTTATTACTAAGCTAGCAGATCTTACTCTAGACAGACCTCGGGCAAACTTGGTTTTGAGGATGGGTAAATGTCAAAACCTGCTTATGTTACAGACTATGTTGGGCAATGGCATTTCCTAGCAATGGGAACATTCTTAAGCTTTTGACTTGGCTGTTAAATTACATAAAGAAGGATGTTATTACAGGTCATCCCCAAAAGGCATTGGAACATTTTGTTGCATAACACTTTCAGTTGTTATCTTTAGAGGCACTAGCCAAGGTCAGTGAGAAGAATAAGCATTCACTTCAAGAGACGAACATTGGTGTGCTGTACACTGTAACTTCTTACGAAAAAAGGCACTTCTATTTTTCTTTGTGTGCCCAAATCCATGTGTGATTAAACTGACTTTAATGAAATACTCCATGTCTTTTAACCAGTGACTCATCTTTGCAGCTCAGTGAGCTAAGCTGTTGCTTGCCTCCCAGCTTTTCTTGCTGTGTCATTTTCAACAAAAGTAAGATGGTCAGTGTGACATGATCGAGGTTTATAAGATTATGCATGGGAAAGAGCAGGTAGAGAAAGAGGTACTTTTCTCCCTTTCTCACAATACAAGAACTCGTGGGCACTCCATGAAACTGCAGAGCGGTCGGGTTAGAACGGATAAAAGGAAGTATTTCTTCACCCAAAGAGTGATTAACACATGGAATTCACTGCCACAGGAAGTGGTGGGTGCTACAAGCATGGACGGCTTCAAAAGGGAATTAGATAAGCATATGGAGCAGAGGTCCATCAGTGGCTATTAGCCACAAGGTATAGCTAGGGGCTCTGGGGCAAGTGATGCTCTGTCTTCTTGGTGCTTGGGGGGGGGTCAACAGTGGGAGGGCTTCTAATGTCCTGGCCCCACTGCTGGACCTCCTGATGGCACTGGTATTTCTGGCCACTGTGTGACACAGAGTGTTGGACTGGATGGGCCTTTGGCCTGATCCAACATTGGCGTCTCTTATGTTCTCTTATGTTCTTATGATGCGCATGACTGTGTAGCTTTCCTACAGCTCTCTGGCAGGAAAGCACCCCCATTCCTTGAAATGAAATATCCATTAACAATAAAAAATGGAATTCCTGGCAATGAAGATATGATTTTAGTGTGCTTTCTGTCATTACTGAGGTTAAATCATTTGTGTAGGTTTCCCCCCTCTCATTGCCTGGCATAGTTAAGAACATAAGAAGAGACCTGCTGGATCAGACCAGTGGTACATCTAGTCCAACATCCTGTCTCACACAATAGCCAGCCAGTTACTGTGGAGGTCCAAATAGGGCATAGAAGTCAAACCCTTCCTCTGATGTGACTTCCTGGCACTGGTATTCCAAGTTTATTGCTTCTGAATGTGGAGGTTCCCCTTAGTCACCAGGCCTCTGATAGACCTGTCCTCCATAAATCTGTCTAATCCTCCTTTAAAGCCATCTGTGCCTGTGGTCATCACTACATCCTCTGGTGGTAAGTTCCACATTTTAATCACTTGTGCAAAGAAAGTATTTCTTCTGAAACAGCTTGCTTTTAAGACCGGCTATATTGTACTTTTAACATTGTTGTTTCAAAGGAACCCCTTTATATGTCACCAACTTGAGGTATTTCTTAGCATTTATGTTGCATTAAAATTTAATTATCATTGATTATAAAATACAGTAGACATATATAAAGACTATTTTATATGTCACAAAACCACCTCAAACATTGGCCTTACTTGCAACTAAAGTGTGATTAGCTGTTTAGCAGTACAGTCCTAACAGAATTACACCCCTCTAAATCAAATGCCTCATGAACTTTAGAATGATGCAAGTCTTTTTAGAATTGCACTTCTAGTCTGGTAGGGATAAAACAGCTTCCAAGGCAAGGCTTTGTGACTTGCATGGATCAGTTACTTGGCCCTGTCTGTATATCTTACCACTTTCATGTGTTTGTTTTCATTTGTAGTCTACCTTTTTTACTGGGAATAAAGGCAGACCATTAAAGCACTACTGGCTATTTAGCACTAGGAGTCTGAGCCAGTACCAGCCATGTTTTAGCCTGCCTAAGAATTGCACAATGCTGTAGTGGCTGTGCACATGTTCTATTGTATTATCTTTCCCCCTTATACTGCTAGACCACTTTTCAGCCATAATGGCTCCCAAGACTGTCTTCAATAAAATACATTAAAACAAAGCCTTATGAAAACAATTCAGTTCTAAAAGCCTAATGAAATGACAGCAGGACAAACTAGCCACATATTAAGTAAACCCTCAAAATAATTTTATTTATCTGATCTCTGAAGATGACATGAAAAGCTTTCATTCCACTTGAAAAAAGGGGAGACTGTACATGCCCAACAGGAAAGGAGGTCCAAAGAATGAGTCCTCTCCCCTGCCATCCAAGTTCTGTTCTTTGCTTAAGGCAGCCTAGTGCATCCACAGGTGATGGGATCTGGTGCAACGCCTTGTTGTAAGGGCTCATATGGCAGAAGATATTTCCTATTTGGCACAACACCATGACCATTTGGGATTTTAAAGGTGAAAGCCAGTGCCTTGATTTTCACATAGGAGCAACCTGTCAGCCAGGTGAAGATGTTTCCAAACTGGATTTATGTTCATGATGGCATGCAGCTATATTCTTGTGTGACTGAACTTTCTGACAGCCCTCACATAATGCTTATGAATGACCGTTGCAGGAATGACCGTTGCAATTGTATAATGCCAGTGTATCAACCAAAGCTGATTTAAAAGATGGGCACGCACACTACCAAATGTCCAGTTGCAAAGCAGATTCTTAGGAGTACTGGTGGTCAATGCTCCCTCTAAGCTGCGGAGTCTTGTGAGCTACTGGCCATTAAAGTTGTGAGCGAGAGATTTGGCTACTGCATAAGTTAGTTTGCTCTGGAGCCATCCTTCCTGAGCAAAGACAAAAATGTGTGAGCCGGAGTCTAAAAACCTGTGAGCTATCTCACACTAACTCAGCTTAGAGGGAACACTGCTGGTGGTGATCCGTGCTGTCAAGTTGCAGCCAACTTGTGGTGACCAGATAGGGTTTTCAAGGCAAGAGATGTTCAGAGGTGGTTTGCCATTGCCTGCCTATGCACAGCGATCCTGGACTTCTTTGGGTGATCCTGGACTAACCAGGGGCTTCTGAGATCTGATGAGATTGGGATGGCCTGAGCCATCCAACTCAGATTCTCAGAGTGATACTGGGCAGCAAACCTTTCTCCTAAACAGCTGTGATCCAATCCGGAGCAGGCATATTCCCATGTATCTGGGCAACGGAATTTCCCATTTGTTTTCAGATTATTGACCTTAATCGAGTCCTCTAATGACTTCAGGCACTGTCCAAGAGAAGTCACAGCCTCATTTAGATTTGCTGAAAAGAAGAAATGCAGCTGTGTATCATCTCTGTGCTAATAGCACTGAACCTCAGAATGCCCCCAGTGGTGTCTTCATTTGTAAGCTTAATGTTAAAAAGCATGGAAGTAGTATTGTACCCTGAGGAACACCATAGGAAAATCCCCACATGGAGGAACAGTAGTCTCCCAGTGTCTTTTGAATATCTTTATTTGTTAAATTTATTTAACTTACTTTTTGCAATAATCAAAGCAATGTACAACAAGCAAATTATCATGTAGCCTTCAAAGTTAGCAGCACTGGACAACAATGTGAAGTAATTGGTGACTGTTGCCAAGAGACATTGAAACAGAGTATTTTTAGATGCTAGTTGTGTGTCCAAAAATGGATACCTAGTCCTTGCTGTCTGATATCCAATGGACACAAATTAGACATCTGATATTCCAGCAATAACTAGCAACACTTAAATTCAGACTGAAAGCCACTGAAAGTTTGAACATTAGAAGTACAACACTTTAAAAGAAATTGAACGGAATTAGTAGAATATTACATAATCATTCTTAGAGTTATTATAAAAGTACCAGTCTTTCTGAACAGATTTTTCTTGCTTGCTGTCTGAGTTTTTTGCTTTGTGAGGATTCTGCTGCAGCAAGGTATGGGTCATAAGCAGCAGTTCCTATCATGTTAATTGAAACCAAAAATCTTGCACTCATAGATTCTTCTGCCGCAGACATATGGTGTGGAGATTTGAAGCTACTTGCTGTCATAGAGCAAGGAGACGGTACCAAAACAGAAGCAAGCAGTTTTTGTAGTCAGTTTTCAACCCACACAGAATATCAAGAATAACACAATGGCACTGAAAGCTGTGGAGAGATCAGGAGAATTAGTAGACAGTATAACCATATCCTTCTTTTCACACAAGTTATCCACCAGGGTGACCAAAAACTGTTTACCTTGTATAGCCAGTTTTGTATGTATCTAGATAATCAGCTTAGTTCAAGAGAGCCTGGGGTTGCCTGGCAACTACTTGCATGAGTACCTTGTCCAAAAAGAGAAAATTTGAGCCTGTCCGGTACTTTGCTGAGGTCAGAAAGGTTCAGTTGCATTTTCTTAACCACATGCCTCTCAACCACTTCTCACTCTAGTAGGGGTGGACCCTTTGGCGAGTCATGTATTCGCTGCTCTGATTACTGCACTAGCCAGTCCCAAATAGGAACCTGTTACCAAGCAATATAGGGAAGGGTCAAGTGAGCATGTTGTAGCATGGATGTGGCTTGTCTGCGACCTCAGTTGAAAATAATCCAAGGAACTGAGTAGCACAGGCTAAGGAGGCTTCAGATGCAGATTTTTTTCCCGTTAGCATGGCTTCTGTGTGATAACTGTCTATGCAAAATGCTTTCCAGACCTAGTCATAAAAGGCATAGATGAAATTGCAGGCTCTCATTTGGGAGGTTGCAAGAGCTTATTGAATACTGGAACAGCATGCTAATTTATTCTTCAACCTCTGCCTGTATGTATGGACTGGTGAGCGCCATTTCACTGTATCTGAGGAAGTGTGCTTCCACATGAAAGCTCATACCTTGAATCAAACGTTATTGTTCTTAAAGGTGCCACTGGACTCAAGCTTTGTTCTACTTCTTCAGACCAACATAGCTGCCCACCGGGATCTATCATTGACTCTGTGGGATTATTAGCCTTATATTCATTTTATATTTGCTGTCAAAAGAAGTCTGTTCTTTTGTTTGGCTGACATCAGTGTGACCTAACACCAGAAATCTGTAGTTTGCTTTCTGGAATATTGAATTTAGGTTTCTGCTTGCCTTTAGCTGGGGTTCTTTTTTGCTGGAAGGAAGATTACTCTTGCTGAAGCTATTGTGAAGAATCTAAAAGCTTTTCTTAGATCGTAGGCTGGTCAAAGTTCTGTTTGGGGATACAGAGCATGAAACAGGACCATTCCCTTAAAACAAGTTGTTGAACAAGCTAAAGGGTTTACTTTTTTACTGTGTCTTTGAGTTAATATGTAAGAAATCTGGCGAGCTGAAAGCACTATTTAGCCTTCTTGCTGAAGGACATGAAGACATTCCAAGGAAAAGTCTGCTGGGTGATATTTTAAATTGGGTTAAAAGGTAGTTCACCTTTAGACAGCTGGGCACTAGTGGAGTATGCTATGTACATTAGCTAGTAATACTGTCTTGTCATGTGTGTATTTTTAATATGTGAACTATGATGTTGGGAAATGGATCTATCCATAAGAAAAGGCTAATCTTTTACTTCATCTTTCTCTCCAGCATAGTCCTCTGAATAAACTGAAAAAGTTTCTATGCTATCTAAAGACTCTTTTATTCCTGCATGTTTGTCATCCATAAGGAGGGAATACTGTTTGTGTGCGCTTGTCCGATCCTCCACGCATTCAGATGAACACACGTGTATGAAACAGTAGTGTTTATTAAAGCAATGAAGAAGCTGGAACAGCAGGAGTGTTTAGAATGACCCAATAATGCAGGGCACAAGATATTAAACAGATTCATACAAAGACATAACCAATCATTATGGTTCCCACTTTCACGGGTCTGTTAAACCTCGCGCCGAAAAGCCTGGGAGCCCAACGGCCTAAAACAGATAAACAATTATTTCATTCCCATGCGCTAGCTCATTATAGATAAAAGTAGAAGACACCACTCCGCATCTGTTAACCTTGGAAGATAACATGTTACCAAGCATACTACTAGCGTTCACAGAAAGGAATGTCAGCAGCAGGCGGGAGCAGGGGAGAGACAGGCTGGCACTGGAGAGAACACACAAATGTTACACAGAACTCTTTGGCAGCTAGCTGACAGCGCTAGACCACTTGATCATAATACAATTACCCCTGGTGGCCGATAGGCTGGACCTGCCTGGTTCTAGACCCAGTAAAGTCTAATGTAATGGAGCATGAGGGTTTGGGGGATAGCACTCCATCTTAGTGTCCTTATTTAACATTTTTTTCTCATTCGGGGCTCTAGCCACATTTTACTAGCATCTACTGGTACTGCTATGATGAGCAAGGAGCAAGCAAGTAATAAGGAAAAGCTCAATTGAAAAGATCAGTGTTGGAGTTAAGATTGTTGGCTAAGGAATGGAGGTTCATTGCTTTTTTCTGGAGGCTGTATGATGAGCAAAATCGCAGGGTGTGTCGCAGAGAAACCTTTAACCAAAAAGAAACTCTCCTTCACCTGTCAGGGCATCTCCATCTTTAACAGCTCCATACAGGAGTAAGAAGTCATTAGGTAGAAGAAGGAAACGAGAAATAACTATTTCATGCACAGATAGGGCAGAGAGAAAAAGGGAATATTTTCATCTTTTATGAAAACCTTGAGTGTTGGTTTTTAAAAAAATCCCAACTTGAAAGACTGAGACAGCAGGGATTGTGGTTGAAAATATGCTGATTTTGCTTCCCCCCCCCATAGGTGCAGTTCCATTTACTTAAGGTCTTACTTTCAGGGTGAGAATTTGCAACTATTCTTTATGTTATTAAAGTATTCTAATAAAGCTTGTTCTGTTACTTCATACGCTGCCCACATGAAGCTGATTCAGTATATCAGACCATGGGCCTTAGTTCAGTATTGTTATTCAGACTGGTAGTAGCTGTCCAGTGTCTCAGGGAGAGGATTTTCCCATACCCTACAACCTTAACTTTTAAATTAAAAAAAAGTTGTTGTTTTTTAAATGAAGGTAGTAAAGTGACTCAGATTCAAAAACATCAGTAGTGTAATGCTTCCTAGGTTGGATGTAAAGTGAGACAGGAAAAAAGGGAGGGAAGGGAGATGGGAAGGGAGAAGTTATCAGACAGGATGGAAAGTTCTTGTTTCAACAGATGGAGAAGTGTTATGGAGATCTAATGTCAAGCTGTTACAGATGCAAAAACAGATTACTAGTTGCACCAAAGCCTTCTGGGAAAAAGAAGAAACAACAGCTCTACCTCTTGAAAATATAAAGCTTGGTCAGATCTCTATACCTTACATTTTTGTTTTGCTCAACATGCAACCTGATCAAGAGTCTAGGGAACTCAAAAGTTTGCTCAGTAATTTGACATTGTGGGTCAGACCTAATAAAAGACATTGCACTACTAGCATTTTCTAGATTGATTCTAATGAACCAATGTGGCTTTCTACGATCTTGCCTGTATTGGGATGGGAAATAACAAATTTAGTCATTTAAGAGAAGATTATGACTGTGAATTATCTAACAAAGAGACTGCATGCCCTCAAACTACCAGGAAATGCTACTCAATTTAGCCTTTATTTATACAGTGCCTAGTACATTGCATTAAGATCCTGACTAGTGCATGTTTATTCTGTTAAATATTAAAATATATATTATTTGCCTTAGAAGCACAGAAGCTTTTTCACAATATCCCTGGTTCTCTGCATTTCCTGGTTAAGGGGGGAATGCTGTTCAAACAAATTACAAAGGTGACCTGACTCTAATAGTAATAAGACAAAGAAATTTTACTTACAAAAATAGAAGCACATCTTACATGACATATTCAGGTAGGTACATTTAACTTACTGTGAACAGATCAACTTCAAAAAGGTTAACTTGCTACAGCTCCAAGCCCAGGTAAGACGGAGAGAGAAGAAGAAGAGAGGTCCTATATAAGATGAAACAGAAGGCAAGCCAAAGGCCAAAGAGGCTCAGCATCTAACCGAGGAGAGGGTGGGGCCAACTGACAAGTGTACCCGAGTGAGAGAACTCTCTTAACCCTTTCCCTCCCAGATCCTCTTGCATGCAGAGTTACAGTTATCCAACAGTTTTTTCTTCTTAACTTTTGGTTTTTGCCTTACAAGGAACCCATGTATTCCAATAACAGGTTGAGCGTTTATATTTTCAGAGGTGGAGATGCCATTCCTACTTTGCTCTGGAGTCTTTGGTGAAACCCAGAATGCCTTAAATCAGTTCAGTGCATCACCAATGACTTATAGCCTCTCTTGGATGTGGATATTTCTCTTTCATGGACCTTGGGTGGCAGGCCTTTCCTTGTTTACAAACAGCCCCCCAACTTAAGACAGCTCCTCACCAACAACAATGGGCCACCTGATAATGAACATGGGAATCAAACTGTGCAACAGACCTAGATGCCAACATTAAGGCAATACTCTTATGGGTTATAGTAAATCAGCTATGCCATCTTGGGCTCATCTCCTTGCTGGTCCTCTATTTTAATTTATGTCAGCTCTTCTACTATCTGTGTTATACAAATCGGTCAGTCCCTACATGAGAGAATCACTGGACACAAATCTGACATTAAAATCCCCTACAACATTCAGAAAACAGAGGGGGAACACATACTGTGTCAGATCTGATAGTCACTGGTCCTTTCTACATGCATATTTATCCCACCATTTCTCCATATCCAATTCTGTTTGCCTTTACTCTGGATTAAGTGCTTCTTAATTCTATATCTACAACCAAAACCCACAGTTTTTGCTTAATTGTTGTTAACATCACTTGTGATCTATGGGGGGTTGCATCCAATTGCCAATGACTTGGCCTAGTGTGCTTGCAGGGGATGAGGCACACCACTGGGCTACTCTTTTGGTCCCATTCCCCCACACCTCATTTGGGGCACCAGCAAAAAGCCACGGGGAGCTGTTTATAGTGGCTGGGAGCCTTGGGAAGCAGGAAGGGTTTGATG
The DNA here is from genome assembly GCF_001447785.1 of Gekko japonicus. Lineage (NCBI taxonomy): Eukaryota > Metazoa > Chordata > Lepidosauria > Squamata > Gekkonidae > Gekko > Gekko japonicus. The sequence continues at coordinate 48,128 of NW_015177048.1, read as the reverse complement.
CCCTCCCCCCGTTCTCCCCCACCCATGTGTGGAGTTCCAGTGCTTTGTACAGAGCATGGCAAGTCCCTTGTTTTTTTGTTTTAAATTTGTTATTTTAGGAGAAGCAATCTCATGAACTATCTTTGTCCACTGAAGCATTACATGGAGAAACCTTTCCCATCCTGGTGTCAGTTTCGTTCAGTGCTGATGATCACCCCCCTTTATTTTGTTTGTCCATCCCAGTTCCACCCCTCACTCCTCACACCTTCCATTTAAATTCTCCTTATTCAGTTCCATGAATGAAAGTGCTTTCCCCAAAAAAGTGAATCAAATAAAGAAAAAAATAAAGATTTAAGCCCAACCATGCTGCTGATTGCCCTGCACTGGTTCCAAGGGCAGAGGCAAGCTCAGAGCCTTGGCCACTTTACAGAATGCAGAGAACTTTTGTCTCAGTACTTGCAAACATGGAAGTCTTTGGGGAATTGCTAAAGAAAAAGCCCAGCCCAAAGCAGATGCCATGCCCACACAATACTTTCCCTTCAGTTGCAAGTGCAACCAAGGACTCCTGTCACCTCCCCCCCCCCCCCCGGAGGACACAGAAAGGGGTAAACGGAGGAGTGGCCTCCGTGGAGGCTGGAAAAGGGGAGGGGGAGAAGTGGTCTCCAAGGGGGTTGGAAAAGGAGCGGAGATGAATATTCCAAAGGATTGATTTTACATTGCATTTCTCCAGTGTGGAGCCAGGTGGGAGGTTATAAAACAGCATTCAGATACCCTGCGGAAACAATGGGGGGAAGCCGAACTGATAGCTGAACAACACAGAATTTAAAAATAACCTGGGGGGAATGAAGAGTGAAAACTGGAGGCAATGTAGAAATAAAAATATACAGCGACTTGAAAGGCAATGCAGAATTTTAAAAAATGTCGTGATGGGTGTAAAACTCAGTGCAGAAACACCCACTGTTCTGCGAAAAACCTCAAAGGGGATATGTGACGTCCTCCTTATTGGGGAAGACTACTTTCACTTTAAAAGTGTTCTTTATTTTCTTTTACTGGGTATATACGGCTGCCACCAGGAAATTTTAAGGATTTCCAAACCTTTATGCTTTTACTGTTGCTCTTTTTAATTTGGTAGACTGAGTTCAAGGCTTACAGGGATCTATGTGGTCCTGGGAAGTATTTCATTCAGAGCTGGTATAAACGTGGATGAAAGAGGATTTATTGAAATAACTACTAAATAAGAGGGTTGTACAATGTAACTAGTAATGTATAAATGATGAACAATTGCTTTGGTATCACACAATCTTATCCCGCACTGACAGGGATCTTTCAGGTAACTTTGTAACACTTGTTTAATTCAAGGTCATATATGTTCACTGTTTCTCTCCAGTTTATCAGGACATATAGCCTTTCCTATAACTTGTCTTCAATTAAACTTTCATTAACTTTTTCCTATACACTCAGCTTTCCTTCTGTTTCTCACTGAACTACCTCAGCTGTCCGCTTATAACTGCTTCTACAAAAACTGCTTGTCTAACTCAACTGTCAACTTGTAACTGAAACTACTGACTGACTCACATACTCATCCAACCAGATTCACTTCCAAAACCCCTCCACCTCTCTGTCAACCACCAATCATACCACACTTGCCTCTCTCAACCACTGTAGTCTATCTACTACAGCCATGCAACCAAACTTTTAGAGAGACACACACACACAAAAACAAGAAATCGTTACAGGATATATAGTGTTTAAGTGCTGATTTAAACTGAGAAATTGAACACTCTCATCCTGGCCTAAACATAGGTTTGTGATTACTTACTATAATTGCAAGTAGCTCAATAGGAATGACTTCTTAGAGCTTTTAATTGACTCTTCTAAACATGTTGTAACCTTTTACTAATAGTTAATTTTTCTTATGTTCCAGACTGCTTCTTCCTTGATTAATTAAGCTGGAATCTGGATTTTCTTCTTATCCATTATATGTAACAACCAAATTTGTTCCAGTTGCTTATACACCTGAAAGATTTATAACAGGATTCACTTCAGGCCCATCTCTGCTTCAGCTCCTCTTTGGTTTTTTTTAAAAAATATCCAAAATGATTTCTTTTCCATAAGCATCTGAAGAAGTGAGCTCTGATAATCAAAAGCTCATGCTGGAGTACCTTTTGTTAGTCTTCAAGTGCTGCTACTTTATGCTGATGACACAGTGTTGTTGTCCCGCTTAGTGGGACTAAGACATCTGTTGACCCGTTGTATAGCATTTTTTACTACTAATAAGCTTCAGTTAAACCACGAGAAGTCAAAAATCTTAGTCTTTTCAAAAAAGCGGAGATCTTACAATTGGGTTATTGCTGGAAAAGATATAGAGCAAGTCAAACATTTTAAATATGTAAGTATTTATTTTCAATATAATGCGACTTGGTCTACCTACTGTAAGTATGCAGTGAAATCAGCTAACATTAGTGAATCAGCTATAACACTTTTTTTATGGCAGAGGTAACCAATTTGTGCCAGCTGCCATAAACATTTTCAAGGCCAAAGTGACCTCACAATTATTATACGGCATCCCAATTTGGAGCCTCTGAATGTGCTACTGAATGGACCCAATCCAAATTCCTGCAAAAAATTTTTGGTATGCCAAAATGTGTTTCATATGCAGTTATCTGCTTGGAAACTGGCATGTCTCTAATTGAAACTAGTGCACGGCTTATGACTGTCAAATTCTGCCTACGCTTGCATTACAACCTGGAACCTGGGAGCTTTATCTCTCAAATACTCTCCGAATCCAATATGTCAACCTGGTCATCATATATTGAGGGGAAAATTAAAGCAACGGGCTTATATATAGAATCATTGTCTATGCTGACTTTCACTGCTGCATTTCATCAAATTAAAAACAGAATGCTAGACATTGAATGCCAGAAGTTATTCAGTCAGGCCAACAAAGCCTGCTCCCTGCTGAGTTTTGAGATTCCCCTTATTACTGGGAAACTGGCCCCATATCTCTCTTTTTTGCAGGTGCCACAGCAACGCAGAGCATTTTCCCTTCGCAGAGCATTTTCCCTTGCCAGATGTAATGTCATGCCTTCTGCTATTTTTTATGGTAGACTCAATAAGATAGCCTACTCAGCCAGATACTGCCCTTGTAATAAAAAATTTGTTGAGTCAATCACTCATGTTCTTCTCTATTGTCACCTGTATACAGATTTACATTATATGCATTTACATTATGTTCTAGTTAGGATGAGGGACTGTTCTGATGCATTTAAGGTTTATAGACTTTTGAATTATTTCTCCTCTAATGTCACCAAGAAGGTGGCTAAGTTTCTTTACTCTGCTATAAAGGTATGCCAAGAGATCTCACAGAAATAATCCTATATTTACACTGATGTATATTATGTTGCGGTTTTAACTGACCTTTTAAACTGTATTAACTTGTATCATTTTTTCCCATGCCAATAAAGGCTACTTAAGAACATAAGAACATAAGAGACGCCAATGTTGGATCAGGCCAAAGGCCCATCCAGTCCAACACTCTGTGTCACACAGTGGCCAGAAATACCAGTGCCATCAGGAGGTCCAGCAGTGGGGCCAGGACATTAGAAGCCCTCCCACTGTTGACCCCCCCCCCCAAGCACCAAGAAGACAGAGCATCACTTGCCCCAGAGCCCCTAGCTATACCTTGTGGCTAATAGCCACTGATGGACCTCTGCTCCATATGCTTATCTAATTCCCTTTTGAAGCCGTCCATGCTTGTACTTAACTAGTCTTCAAGTGCCACTGGACTTCTGTTTTATTTAATTTAATGAAGTCTGCCCGTGTTCTCCCTGGAAACTAATGATAGGAACTTTTCTATCATGTAGGCATTATCTCCCTGCCCCACAACACACATTTCCTTGCTTGCTTCCAAAAACGTTCTCCAGAAGGTCTTAAAGGTGTGACACCTGGGTTTGCCCTAATGAAGAGTATTGCTGTTCTGATATTTTAAAGCTTATTTTAATCGGTATTTTTGTAAAAAGAAAAAAAGATGGTGACAATCCTCTTATATATGGTTGCACTGATTTTCACCAATCCCCCCCCCGACTTGGTAGAACCCCCCAAAAGTGCCAGCACTTAGTATCAGTACTGTCATAAAAAGGCCTGCTTTTAATGGGCTATTTCTACCCTTTTCAAGTATAACACTTGTTTTTGTTAAGAACAAAAATATAATGAAAATACATGTTGTTACAGGCCCAAGCTGTTGAATGCCTGGAAAAAAATTCTTTGTTACTACTACTCTTTTAGCTTATCTAGTGAGGCAGCTTACTGCCACTCATTGTTTCCTTTGACCTATTTTCCTCCTGTTATTGTTATCTTGCCCAGAAACGTCTAATTTGGATCTTCCTTTGCCAGAACGGGGGTGGGGGGGTGGGGACTGAACAAACTAGCAGTTGGCCTCTTGATCGTGAAATAAACTAAGCTATGCTAATAAGAAAAAAATTACACAGGAGGTATATCTGAGATTGTATACCTTGCAGTGGAAGAGGTCACCGAAGAAATGGGACACTTAACAAGATGTGTAAGAACATGTAGTTGAATATCTGTTCAGACTTCCCTTCCTTGTTCCTAGTTGTCTGTGGTCCACCTTATTTATTGTTAGTATCTTATTTTTTCCAGCCATCTTCTCTCAATCTATTGCTTCATCTATCTCTAATTACCTTGACCACAGTTTCTCAGACTGCTTCCTCATCTGTTCTTCTCCAAGCTGTGCCACCTGCATGGTCCCCTTCCGTGCTGTATTCTCTTTTCCTAGGTGCTTTCTTCTTGAGCTTGATGTGTTTTGTCCATATCTTGGCTACTTATGTGTGTGTCTGTTTTCCTGCTTTTCTTTCTCAGCATGATATGGTTGTAGAACTGGCCTTGTGCTTTGCAGATGTGAAATGGTTAATCTGAGGTTCATGCCATTTGGTTGCTTAGCAACATTGATCTTTGGCTGTAGTGTTGAAAGCAGGAATTATGGTGTGATGATGGTTGTGAATGTTGTATTTGCTGGTGATGTCAAAAAGCACTGAAGACTAACTATTCAGCCAGTCTTCCTGTGATTTTCTCCTTTTTCTGTACCCTGCAAGCAGTAGGCATTTTGGAAGACTTCTTAGAGTTGGTAAAATGTTGTAAACACAGCCTTTTACTCCCCTTTTCTCCCAGGCATTCTGTTGAGATCTGTCATTTCTGAGCTGGTGAAGCGATTCTGGAGAAGAATCTGGGCAGATGGACCCACTTGTTAGTCCTGAAACCTGAAAAGCTTTTAACTAAAAGGTTTTGTTTTCCCTAACAGATGTTGGTATATTGGCAAAGCAATATCTAGAAAGCGGCCTTTTGGTGCCAGATCATGTATTCACACGTGTCATGATGACAGAACTGGAAAAAATGCAGACCCAGCCTTGGTTACTGGATGGTAAGTCTATTATTGTTTATTATTTAATAGTTATGTAAATTACAGTTAAATGGTAGGAGGAATGAATTAGTCTCCTGTAACTTCAATAAATGTGCTTAGTATTACTTTCCGACAAATAGCTTGTTTGTTTAATCTAAAACTATGAAGATTATGCTGAGTCTTTCCAATATTTTTAGCAACTGGTGGTAGAGCTGGGAGACATGTGAAACCATCTTGAGAGTTGTTAAGGACAGAGCTGTTCATAGTTAAAACTTTTTTGGCTACTCTTAAGTGTTAAATATAGATGGAAAAACCTGTGTGTGTTCCTGTCCTTAAGAGGCATTTATTTAGGGGTTGAAGAAAAGTAACAACAGTATAAGTTCTCTGAGATTTCTCTTGGCTCAGCTCTATGCTGTGACTTGCTTGAGTTACCATGGAGTACTCCTAACCTGCAAATACATCTGGTTTCATTTTCCCTCAAAGGTCCCTTTGTGAAAGAATTAAAGGTTGCTGACATGCCTGGAGTAGTCAACTGAATAATATTGGTTCACTTGACAAGGCCAGTGCACAGTTATTTTCAAACAAGCAAATAGATTTTTATAAACCAGAAATCTTAATATGGGAAAGTATGAAAGATTGGGTGCCTCTTTCACAGAAAGATAGGACCCAGTTTATCTTTGATAGGAAATGTAGAGTACCAAACAGGAGACTAGATAGTCCATTGGGTCCATTTCCAACTTCCTTTCTGTAAGTGAAGAATTTTCTTCTGATGGACCAAGACTACTCTTTCAGCAGAAGGGAATCATTGGATCCAACCCAGTGCTTCTTGACAGGATACTTTGCGTGCTCTTCTCCTTCAGTGGGGGGGGGGAAGGCATCCAGAACTGGTCAGGTCACGCCTCTGCTTGCTCTGATAGGGCTATGCAAATTCTTTTGTGTTTGAGACTCCTATCGGAGAGATCCTAAGCTGATCCCTCCAGTTTTGGATAACCCCGCTGCTCAATAGGAGACTTGAGCTTTACACTTCAGATAGCCCAAAAAAAGGGACAAAGAGAGAGAAAACGGAGTGAGAAGGATAGAGAGAGAAAGGGAGAGAGAGAAATACAGTGAAAAATCCGTAGGCACCAGTGTAGGGTCAGGGAAAGATCCTTAGACCGCATAGCTTCCAAGGAGGAAGTAACTGCTGTGATGCAGACAAAGAAGGATGCCATGAGGAAGAGAGGCAGCATGGCCGAGAGGACCAGCCCCCCACCCGAGGCATCGGGAAGTGGGCCGGCAGCAGCGGAAGACCCGGCACCGGGGGGCGGGGAAGCGATGCAGGCAGCAATGGAGCCAGGCAGAGAAGATAAGGTCAGAGTGGAAATGCAGGTCGAGTGGTTTGAGCCTTCGGGCTCCCGCTCCCTACCACCTCCAGCACTGAAGAAGGCGCTGAAGAAAAGGAAAGGGCCACTAACCACCAGAACACCGCTGAAGTGCCACAGGAAGACTGATGGGCCAGCATGCCCGCCTGGTGAGAGACACCTGACACTGGAGAAGGGCCTGGGAGGGGAGGCAACCCCAGGCCTGATGCCTAAGCCAACCGGGGGCCAAGAGCCTGTAACGGGGGAGGGAATCATGGGGCAGGCGGTCCATCCCCCGCAAGGGTTCCCAGTCCACCCAATGGCATTTATGCAACCTGCAGCGCCATTAGCTCCAACCCAGCCACAAGTTACCCCCAAGTAGATCCAGGCCTTCATGCAAGCCTGGGTCTGCATGCTAGCCCATTTTTGCCTGGTCCAAGCTGGATGTGGCCAATGATGGGGGGACCATGGGCATTCCCAACATGGGGAATGTCCCTCATGATACAAGGGCAAAATAGCCAGGGCAAGACTGAGTGGTGAAAGAGGCACAGGCGAGGCCGATCCCCAGACAGAAGGAACGGGGGGGGGAGTGAATCATCACTCTCATGCCTTTTCAGGATCTGCGTCACCATCCAAGAGGGTTTCATCCCCTCCACAAGCTTCCCAGGCACAGGGAGGTGCAGTGCCAGCCAGAGAATCAGGAAGCTACAGGGGAAGAGGGACCCAGAGCAGAGGTCACCATTAGCCCCAGGGAACTGACCAGGCACCCAGCATCACCTGTATCTGAATTGGGGGAGGCCATATCCCTGATTGCATCTATGGAAGGCAGCTCAGACAAGGAGGATGGTGAATGGTCAGGGGAGGAGGCAGAAGCCCAGACTTCCTCCAGAGTATTCCAGGCAGAACACTTTCAAAGATTACCGAACAAGGTGATAACCACCTTAAACTACCAGGTGGAAGTCACAGAAAATACCAAATCAGCTGTATCTGCTAATCTAGACAGGATCTCCCCAGGGTGCAAGCAGTGTCACCCTTTCCAAACTCATTCGATGATGTCATGAGGGTGGAATGGGCTTCCCCAGGCATGGGGATCTCCTTACTATCCCTGGCCAAGAAGTTTTACATGCTACCTAGAGAGACCATGGAGGATTTAAAGGTGCCCCTAGTGGATGCCCCAGTTGTGGTACTACATTCCAGTGCAGTTCTCCCCAAGGTTGGGGAAAATGCCCTAAAAGATGCAGTGGACAGAAATAATGAGAAGGCATTAAAGAAGTCTCACAAGGCCATGTCGTTGGCCATTAGGTCTTCAGCAATTTTGTCAAATTTTACAAGAGCTATAGTTATCTGGGCAGATAACCTCCTTCAAAATCAGAAGACCAGCCGACTTGATCTGAGAAGGTCACTGCTGAAGATAAAGCGGGCAGCTGAGTTTGCCTCAGACGCTTCTTAGGATAACATACAATTTTGGGCCAGAGCACAGGCAGCCAACATTATCATAAGATGGCATATTTGGCTCAAACATTGGAGAGTGGACACCCTGTCCAAAAGCAACTTATCCACAGAGAAATTCTCAGGGAGGCTCCTGTTTGGAGAGTCGAATCTCAGTAAGGTCCTAGTGGAAATGAAGGAGAAGAAGAAAGCCACGTCATCCTCCTCCTATAGCAGGGACAGGGGCCCAAAAGGCAGGCATCACCAGTACTTTCGTGGATTCAGATCTTCCTGCAGAAGAAGGGACACCGAGGATTTCAAGGGTTACAGATCCTATCCATATAGAAACAGAGCTACCACCAGACGCCAAACCGCCTTTAGACAGGACAAGCATGCCCAGCCCAGGAAGCAGTCAGCATGACTGTCTGATAGGGGGAAGGCTCCAGTGCTTTGCAGAATAGTGGTGGATATCAACCACGGACAAATGGGTGCTATCATATCACAAGGATACAAGATAGAATTTGACACCCTTCCCCCTCAGAGCATCACATCATTGCCAGCACCAAGAAAGCGAGACAGACAGCATCAACTACTACAAGCGATCCAGCACCTTCAGGATATCAGCGCAGTGGAAGATATGCCAGCAAGCCAGCGATTCAAGGGGGTCATACTTTTCATAGTCCCAAAGAAGTCCAGGGACTGGAAAGCAGTGCTAAACCTCAAGGGACTCAACATATCAGTAAGGAGATTCAGAATGGAGTCCCTGTGCCATATACTATAGCTGCTTCAGAAAGGAGATTTCCTCACGTCCATGGACCTCAGGGAAGCATACCTGCACATCCCAATACACCCAGATTCCAGGTGATACCTTCAATTTTGCCATCAAGGAAGACACCACCAATACAAGGCCTTGCCCTTTGGCCTATCTTCATCCCTCCCTGTGTATTTACCAAAGTTATGGTATTGCTGGTGGCTTCCCTGTGATAGGAGGGGATCCACATTTACCTTATTTGGACGATAATCTTATAAGAGCAGTGGACCAAGCTTCAGCGAGACATGCCACAGAGAAAACAATACGCCATTTTCAGGCACATGGGTTCCTCATAAACCCAGAAAAAGTCAACTGGAACCGTTGAGGAACATCGTGCATCTGGGAGCCAGAATCAGCACAATCCTAGCCAAAGTATTTCTTCCAGCGGAGAAGCAACTAAAGGTCCAAGAACTTGTGACAGTGATCAGGAACTGAAATACAATGGATCTTATGGACCTAGCGGTAGTGCAGGGACTTATGAGATTAACCATAAATTTGGGTCCCTGGGCACGGTTCCACTCCAGACCCCTGCAGTGGTTTCTCCTTCCGTTTCAGAAGGACATTTCCAGAATCAAACACAAGCAGATAGTGATACCAGGCAGCCTGAAGAAGGAGCTGGAATGGTGGACGATAAGAATCTAGACAAAGGAACCTCATTCTTACATCCCTTTCAAATCATTGTCACGATGGACACAAGCAAGAGGGGTTGGGGAGCACACTGCAGGCAGCTGGTGGCACAGGGTCGGTGGTCCCCAGCGGAGGTGCAGCACAATATCAACTGCCTGGAACATCGGGCTGCAAGGCTGGCCCCAAAGGACTTTCAGCAGAATCTGCAGAACCAACGTGTCCTCATCCACATGGACAACATGACCAAGACTCACGTAAACTGTCAAGGAGGCACCAGGTCAAAAGCCCTGTATCTGGAAGCAAGCCTTCTACTAAGGTGGGCAGAAAGACATGTAGCCAGTCTGTGCGCAGAACACCTCAGGGGCCAGGCCAACCAGCAGGTGGACTGGGTAAGCAGGGAGGATCTAGACCCAGGAGAATGGAGTCTGAACAGGGAGGTGTTCACTCAGATATCCAACCAGTTCAGAAGGCCATTAAAGGACCTAATGGCAAATTCAAACAGTCAGCAGCTGGACAGGTTCCTAGCCCAATACCAGGAACTGAGGGCAGAGGGGGTGGATGCCTTATCCCACCCATCGTCAACAGGTCTCCTGTATGTGTTCTCACCAACTCCACTGATCGGCAAGGTGCTCAACAACTGATCAGGAGAGAAGGGGCGGAGGTCATAATTGTGGCCCCCCCATTGGCCAAGGAGGCCCTGGTTCTGAGAACTAGTACAGATGGCAATAGAAAAACCCTGGACCCTTCCAGACAGGGCAGACCTACAACATCAAGGACTGATATATCACCCAGATGCAGCGTAGCTGCGATTGACTGCCTGGAAATTGAACAGAAGGAATTAGAGGTACAGGGACTGCCCAGAGAAATAGTTGAGGTCATGCTCCAGTCTAGAAGACCAGCAACACTGCAGATATAGAACCATACCTGGCAGACATTCCAAAAGTGGGCCATTGACAGGAGACTGAACCCACTTCATGCAACGTACAAGGACGTTTTAACCTTTCTGTTCAATGGTTGGAAAAAAGGGTTAAAACCAAACGCACTAAAGCAACAGGTGGCAGCTCTGAACTCTTGCCTTGGGGCGAGGAGTGCCAGGGGGATATCAATGAATAAGCACATCAAGAGATTCATTATGGGGGCCAGTTAGCTGGTACCACCGGTCAGTCATAGGTTCCCTGTGTGGAGTCTACCAAAGGTTCTAAGAGCTCTGAGTAAGCTACCCTTTGAACCCTTACGGACCACGAACATTAAATTCTTATCCTGGAAGGTCTCCTTCTTAATTGTGGTGACATCAGCAAGGAGAGTGTTGGAATTAGCTGTGCTCTCATAGAGAAAGGAACTTTGCATATTTCAACAAATTTGGTTTCCCTACGGACGGATCCCTCATTTGTTCCCAAAGTTAACTCGGCCTTCCATCAGAACCAATCATTCATACTACCTTTATTCTGCCCGAACCCTCAACACCTGAAGGAGAAGGCATGGCATAAGCTGGATGTGTGCAGGGCATTGCGCATTTACCTGGACAGTACATCAGCACTCAGGTAGTCAGATGCACTTTTTGTTTCATATAGGCTGCAGAACCAAGGACGAATAGTGTCTAAGTCCACCTTTGCTTTCTGGGTCAGGCAATGCATCATTAAACCTTATGAGACTCAGGGCCTGGAAAGACCAAAAGGGATAACTGCACATTCCACCAGAGCAGCGGCAGCCACAGCAGCCTTTTCTACCAGGGCATCAGTGGAGGAAATATGTAGAGCAGCGACATGGATGTCATTCTCCACGTTTGTAAGGCATTATAGAATAGATCAGCTCAAGTCAGCCGAGGCAGCATTTGGTCAGAGGGTGCTACAACAAGTAGTGGAGGCATGACAGGAGCCAGGAAAAACTACCCGATAAGGGAGCTTGGGTATAGCTAATCAGTTCTGGATTACTTCCGCCCACTGGAGAATGAAATACTGGACCTACCTGAAGGTTCTTTCTCTTCAGTGGGGGTGAAGTCATCCACTTCCCACCCACAAAAAAAGAATAAAAATTAAAGATAATAATAATAACAATAATAATAATGATGATGATGATGATGATGATGATAATAATAATGCCACCAAAAAAATAGGAAAAGTGGAAGACAAAAAAAAAAGAAGAAGGAAAAGGATCTAGGTACATCAGGGCTTAGGTACAACTGAAGGGGTCAGCCTAGGGTATCTCCGATATGAGTCTCAAACACAAAAGAATTTGCATAGCCCTATCAGAGCAAGCAGAGGCATGACCTGACCAGTTCTGGATGACTTTGCCTTCAGGTCCAATATTTCATTCTCCATACTTCACACAGGCAGGGATCTAATGCATCACAATGGTTATTTAACATCTATATGTGCCCCCTCGCCCAGTTAGTCCAGAGGTATGGGCTGGGTTGTCATCAGTATGCTGATGACACCCAGCTCTATCTGTTAATGGACGGCCATCCGTCTTCTGTTCCTACGAACTTGGCTGAGGCTTTGGATGCTGTGCCTGGATGGTTGCGGCAGAATTGGTTGAAGTTAAATCCATTGAAAACGGAGGTCCTGTACCTGGGTCAAGGGGGGTTGGATGTGGGCACCAGACTTCCCACACTGGAAGGGGTGCCTTTGGTGCCAGCCCAGACAGTGAGGAGCCTGGGAGTAACACTGGATGCCTCTCTCTCCATGGAGGCCCAGGTTGCTGCAGTTGCCAGATCTGTGTTTTTCCATCTTAGGCAGATCAGACTACTGAAGCCCTATCTTTCCCCCCAAGACCTAGCAACAGCAGTGACCCATGCAATGGTCACTTCCAGACTTGATTACTGCAACTCGCTCTATGCAGGCTTACCCTTGAAGCTGATCCGGAATTTACAACTGGTGCAGAATGCAGCGGCATGCCTGCTGACGTCAGCATGTGTGCGGGTTCACGTTAGGCATAAGCTCTGCCAACTGCATTGGTTACCAGTTGAGTACCAGATTTGCTTCAAGGTGCTGGTTTTGACCTTCCAAGCCTTATGCGGCCTGGGACCAACATATGTAAGGGACTGCCTCTTCCCATATACGCCTCGAAGAGTGTGACACTCAAAAGATCAACACCTCCTAGTGGTCCCTGGCCCGAAGGACACCCGTCTTGCCTCAACCAGGGCCAGGGCTTTCTCTGTCCTGGCCCCAGCCTGGTGGGACATGCTCCCTATTGAGACCAGGGCCCTGTGGGATCTTCTTCAATTCCTCAGGGCCTGCAAGATGGAGCTGTTCCACCAGGCCTTTGGCTGAGGCAGTGGACACCCATATATGGCCTTCCTGAGCTTGCTGTCACCCATCTGTCACCTGTCTACTGACCACCGACAACTGGCCTTTAACTCTTGGTACCGTTGGGCCAGAACTTTATAGCCAACTGATGCTGTTTCAAGCTGTGCCCATTGTTTTAATTGTTATTGTGTTTTATTGTGTTTTAATGTTTAATGTTTTAAACTTAAATTGTATTTATTCTACTGATGTTACCTGCCCTGAGCCCGCCTGTGGGACGGGCGAGATATAAATGCAAATAATAAAATAAAAAATAAAAATAAATGGTTGTTCAAGATGGGAGAAGTGCCATTGACCTCCAGAAGATCAAAGAACACTTTCTCAAAAACTGATTAGCTTGAAACATATACCTTGCTACTTCAAGGGTACAATGGTGACCTTGCGTATCTGAACAATGCATCAACTCTAGTAATTAAGTTCATAGTCTTGGCATTTAGCCACAGTTTTAGAAATGAAATTTTACTAGTAGGTGATCAGTAGTTCCAGACTTCATAGTATCTTCTATTATAATTGATACTGCGTATGATGAAGTTTGATTAAAACAAGCATGAAAGAAACTAGGCGTGCTGGCCTTTGAAATGCCTGAGGCTTGGTGAGCAGCACAAAATGTGCCTCATTATTGCTCAGGGCAGCTGCTGCTGCTCATTCATTTATTAGTTTTGGTCAGGCAACTGAGTACGGGGTTAGGAGTACTTGTGGTATGAGACTAGGGATGTGCATTCGGTTCGTCTGAACCAAATGCACCCCTGAAAATGGCCCGTTCAGACCCCTTTCGGGCTACTGCAGGCCGATTCAGATTCTCTGATCTGAATCGGCTTGCCGCCGAATTGCCGCCCAATTTCGGCGGCAATTCAGCCCCATTATATCCTATGGGCCATTGAAGTCAATGGTGAAAACATAGGGTATATTCTGGGGCTGCAGGGGAGGCGGTTTGAGGGAGAGGCTCCAAACTCACAGGGTAGCTGCTGGAGCCTCTCCCCAAGATATCAACCAAGTTTGAAGAACATTGGACCAGGGGGTCCAATTCTACGGGCCCCTAAACAGGTTGCCCCATCCCCTCCATTGTTCTCTATGGTGGGAAAAAAGTAACTTTTTGAGGGGTAGCCTCTTTGATGGCGTAATGCCGGAGAATCGAGGCTCTCCTCTGCCCTGATGGTCCAGTCACTGTGTGGTCTTCGAGCACAAGCTGGTTTGACCGGGACAAGCGCCGGAGATCGAGCGGAAAATCGTTAAAACACAGCGTGGTAAGAGAATCTGACCGACAAAGAACGTGAGTTCTGAATAAAATGGACTTAAAAAAAAAAGAGGATTCCCCCCCCCCGTGCGGGAAGAAGTGGATGCAAAGAGGGACGCCTCTTATGCAAATAACCGATAAACGACACAAAGGGGGAAAAGAGGGGAGGAAAGTAGCGCATGTGTTGTGAGAGACTTACTTGATTTTTTACATCATGAGCGAGTTTCTCGAGTCGGGAAAAAGCAGTGGGAAGTGTAAACAAATCAGAAAAATGGCGGCCCAGGGTGCAAAGTTAAAAACAAAACCGCCAGGCAGTCAGAGTCCCAAACCGGAAGAGGGTGCAGACGTCTTAAACTACTAGCGGATATGCTCAAGCTGGTGATGGAACAAGTCAATGGTATTAACCAGCAACTGACTGTGATGAACTTTGCATCTCAACAGCTCCAGCTGAATGAAACAGAAAAGAAAGTGGAGCAGGCTAATGAGAAAATTCAAGAGATGGACACCACAAGTAAGAAGTTGAAGAAAAGACTGGGAGAGGTGGAAACAAAGCAAAATCTTCAAGAAAACCGTGTACTGCAACTACAGATGGAAAAAGCCAATATGATTCTCAGGTTCCATGGAGTTCCTGAAGCAGCGAAAGAGGACCTGAGGAGTTTGCTTAGCGAGATTATCGCTCCAGTGATAGACTCTACAGCGGATGAACTAGTAAAAGATATGGAGGTGGCCTATAGGGCATACTCCAATTATATTAAAAAATAGCTTACCTGGAGAAATTGTGGTCAGATTCTCAAGAAGACAGACCAGAGATGCTATTCTAAAAGCAACATCAGCAACTCCACTGAAAATGGGAAATGTAACGATCAAGACGCTAAAAGAAATTCCATTTGAAATTCGGCAAAAGAGGAAAAATTATAAAGATTTGATTGCTTTTCTTCAAACTAATGGAATAACGTATAGGTGGGCGATCCCGGAAGGTGTCATCTTTAAGATCAACAATAAAAGAGAGAAGATAGACTCCATTTTCAAGGCTAAAGAGTTTTTGCGGCATCAGTTTGGAACAGAGGAAGAGTCTAAGGAGGAAGAAACGAAATCCAGTGACTCTGCTACCTCTGGAACGGAAGAAGACTCTGCTACAGAAATGGGTGCTGGACCTGCCAAAGTTGTCTACAATTTTAGAGACAGAAAGCCGAAGGCAGAAGGACTTGGAAACTGGCCTTTTGAAGCAAAGAACATGAAGATGATCAGAAAGTTCTCTCATAACAACTAACATTATAACATATAAACATGGAAGATGAACAGGAACTCTACAAGTATATTGTGATACTAACACTTGTGGTACTAACATTTACACTAACAGAAATAAGATCTCCTCCTCTTGGGTTTTTAGTTTAGTGTGGTTATCTTTCCTTTATCCCTAGTTGTAGTTCCCCTTCCCAATTTGTGCTATTTGCCCTCCCGTGGCTCGGGGAGAGTGACCGCCATCGCTGCTTCATAAACCGGAAGTCCCGGTTGTTCACTTTCTCAAAGAACTCCAGAAAGTTGGTGAGGCAGGACTACCCTTCGCAGAAGCCATACAGATTTTCCCTCAGCAGGCTTTGTCTCTCTATGTGCCTAACAATTCTATCTTTGATTACAGTTTCTACTAATTTCCTGGGAAAGACATTAGGCTGACTGGCCTGTAACTTCATGAATGTGTGTGGTCAGATATCTCAAAATCAAATAGTATTCCAGAGGTTGTTGCATACAGGGCAGACATGCCACTTTGCATGGTGGTAGAATATGTGCAGTGAAACAGAAGAGCATGGCTTTAATATAATGTGTGAACAGGACTTTGGTATGGAAGCCTGTACATATGGAGACATGGTTTGTTTGATTTCCTCTCAGAAAAATATGGGAGGGCCATGACATGTCTCAAATTAAGACTGATGTGCTCACAATGAGCAGGACTTGTGAGTCCCCTGGGGATTTCCCTTTTGATCCAGATCAAAGGAAAATGTCCTTTGATCTGGCTAAAAGGAGAAACTGTAGGCTAGCTGTGGACAGAGTTCACTTGGACATGCTGCCTGCAATCAATACAGTGAGGGGGAAAGAAGAGGAGGAAATTGGATTTATACCCCATCCATCACTACTCGTAGGAGTCTTAGAGCAGTTTACAAACTCCTTTCCCTTCCCCTCCCCACAACATACACCCTGTGAGGTAGGTGGGGCTGAGAGAGCTCTTTTGAGAACTGCCCTTGAGATAACATCTCTGAAAGAATTTATGACTGACCCAAGGTCACACCAGCAGCTACATGTGGAGGAGTGGGGAATCAAACCTGGTTCTCCCAGATTAGAGTCTATGCTCCTAACCGCTACCCCAAACTGGCTTTCAAAAATAGGCCTATGATTGGTCTTCAGAACTGAACAATTAATAAGCAAGACAATGTCTTTGTGATGTATGTCATTCTACATAGAACTAAGAAGAGAACATACCTGACAAAGTGTCTCAGAAGCGGGGGGTTCAAGAAGGTGGCAATCCAGTACATGATGTCCTGCATGCCTCATAGCCTTCAGTTGAGTGCTGCTTCAGGCTTTCCCCCAGATATTGCACTCCCCCCATTGATTCACAGCACTCTTGCTGTAGCTCTGACTTTGCAACACCAAGCTAAGCACTGCATTTCCTTCCCCTCCCATATTTTGGACTTTTAAAGAGCTTTGTTTAGTTTTGCAGCTGCACTGCACAGCTCAGGTTGGAGGAGGGATTGCTGGGCCACCTGGGTGTGTGTGTGTGTGTGTATTATCTGTAGCAGTTAATATCTGGTGTGTCCTCTTTGTACAGATACAGTAAGTGCAGTACAGTTGTTTAAATTCACATGCATTTATGGGCTGCTTCCCTCACCATATAGAAACAACCTAGTATTCGTCACTGAATTTATGCTCAAGAGGGATTGTGGCTGTTTGATTCACACACTTGTCACATTCATGCATTACATTTTAAATTAAGCATACACTTAAAATTGTAGTGTGTGGAATGGCCTTACACTAACCAGGGGGAAATCTGTGTGGTGTGATCCTTTGCTTTTCCTGTGAGCTTTACTTGGCTTGAGTCATCTGGTGATGAAACAGACAAAAAGAGAAAAGCCCCAGACCCACTTGGTCCTTGACCTATTAGATCTGTAGGTAATGATGATGAGCAGCCAAACCCTCCAAACAGACATCTCCCAGGGTATCAAACACTGCTCAGTTTCAATCATGAATAAATAGATAACTTTGTTCAGGGCTGTTCACTTTGCACTGTTTTCGGTCCTGAACATGAAGCAAGTGCAATGTTAGATTTTTGCATTGCATTGAAACAAACCACAATGTCACATCTGAGGGTACAGTAGAATAGGAATTTCCTTTTAGCATGTGGCAGTTTTTTACTGAGGGGGCAAGTGGCCAAGTGCAGTAACTAGCTATTTGCATAATTCGTATTCTTACTAGACTCTGTACAGTAAGTGTTTCATCCACATTTAAAGTATACATATTTCCCCACTTCAGATGTGAAAGACTATTTTTGAATGGTGCCTACTTTTTTTATCCCTGCAAGGAGAAAGTTAGCATAGCCAAGACTGAAACTGGGCTAGAACCATTTTCTCTATCTTCTTGCAAATTGTTTTATGATTTAACAGGTAGGGGGCCTGCAAGAACTTGTTAAGGACATCTCATCTCCCCCAGATCCTTTCTTCCACTAATTCCCCCCTTCCTTTCCCTGGCAGCCCCCATAGCCTCTCCCCTTTTTTGCTTCATTTCTCATTCTTACTCAGCAACCAACGTTCCTGCACCTATCTTCAGCTTTCCCTCCTTCCCCCTCCTTGGTGGCTTTTCCCCTGGAAAACTGCGGCTGAGCAATGCTGTGGCCACTGATAGGTCCAGGCCAGGCCCAGTGGCATGGTGGTAGCCAGTAGCACCAGGCCAGGCCTGCTTCTCTCACTCCTTCCCAGCCACCAGCCAACCTACCTTTATCTGCCCCTGGGTCTTCAGCTTTCTGTTCTTCCCTATTGGACAGCTTCTCCCCAGCAGAAGTCTGGCCATGCTGCATGGCAGCCAACAGTGGGCTGGGCTGCACAATTGGGCCAGGCCAAGTTGTGTAGGTAGTCACTGCTGGGCCTTCTCCATCAGGGGACATGACAGTGAGGGCAGAGGACCTTTTCCAGGGAGGGCTGTTTGAGCCTTCCAGTCCACTCCTCCCCCACCATTGCTTTACAGAAACCAAGACTTGGCAATATTGTTGTGGTTGCCTAGCAACTGCCAACAGCTATTTAGAATTCTGTGGACATTCTTTTCTCAAAGGTACAGTTATTTGGGGGAGTTTTAATCCCCCGATGCATTTTGTTTGTTTCAGAGCTTTTTGCAAGCCTGGGACATTGTTCAGGTTTGTAAAGCAATCCCCCTCCATCTGTCCCTACCTCCATTTTGCAGCTCTGCTGATTATATCTGCTTATGGTGTTCAGAAACTGAGATATTGATCTAAGAAAGCATTCAAAAATTTTACATGTTGGTTGTTGTATAGAAAGTTGTTTATTTTCCTTCCTGTCTAGGAACTGAGTGCAGTAGCTGAGAGGCCATGTGGAAGTGCACCATCTGAAATTGTTAGCTGAATTGTTACGGTTATTTTAGTTTTTAATTTTAAACCATGTGTGTATATTGTTGGAAATATTGTTCACCACTCTGAGGCCTGTTTACAAGGGGGGTTATAAATCTAAATAAATAAATTATTATCCCTTGCCTTTGGTGTGAGGGTGTGAGTGATTCATCTTGCAATCCATGTATTCATTCCTTTCAACTTCAAGTAGGCTGTTTCTCAGATGATTGCGTATCTGAGTATAAATCTCAGAATTCTGGTAGTAATGCAGATTAACCTAGTAGTGCTTGTATGTTATTACATGTTTGCCTTCCTTTGTAGTAGGCCATTCAGAGGTGGTATAGTAAAGTCCTTTCTGCAACCATTCAGAGGTGGTGCACTAAAGTTATTTCTGCAAACTGCAGCACAGCAGTGCTAAGACAATTTCAAATCAGAAGTTGAAAAAATAGTTGCAGAAAAATGTAAAAGGTGGTCTTTTTGTAATAAACTGCATATTTTAATGGAATATTTTCTCTCTTGCGTGTAGGTTTTCCTAGGACTCTGGGTCAGGCTGAAGCACTTGACAAGATATGTGAACTGGATTTGGTGATAAGCTTGAACATCCCCTTTGAGACACTAAAAGACCGCCTAAGTGCTCGTTGGATTCACCCAGCCAGTGGACGAGTATATAATATGGAATTTAACCCACCTCGTGTGCATGTAAGTTAGCGTATCCTGCTAGAGCAGTGTAACTTGATGAAAGATTTGTCAGTTGAGTCGAGGGAATTTAAGTCCATGGCAAAACAGTATCCAAATAACCTGGGGCAACAGCAGGCTGAAACCGAGCTGACCACTGAAGGGAAGTAATGTAATGCAGAATGAAAGAAAAAAAACAGAATAAAAAGAAGGTTGAATTCTATTTTAGAGCAGAATTGCTTGGAGGACACCGCGATGAACATGGATTAAAAGGAGAGGGCAGAAAGGGCCTTGGTCTGCAGTAGAACAGCTAGAATTAAGTCCAGTAGCATCTTAGAGACCAAGAAGATTTTTTGGATGCAGAGATACAGGACATATTGTAATCAGCTTGATTAGAGCAGAGGGAAAATGTTTAGAGGCAGAAAATTAGCATCTGTAGTGAGAGAAGAAGCCTACATCCCTATTCTTCAAGGGAGATTATAACATGAGATTGCTGAATTTGAGTTCATTCACAGTTCAGAACAATGGAAACACCGCTCACACACACACCAGTGCTAAACAGGGACACAGGATTCTTATCTCACTACAGATTCTAATTTTCTGCCTCCAGGCATTTTCCCTCTGCTCTGATTAGGGATGGGCACAAACCTAAAAAAAGGTGGTTTGGTTCGGAGTCGCCCATGAACCAAACCCCGAGTCGAGCAGCCCCCACACGAACTGAACCGGTCTGGCAAGTTCAGTTTCCCCTTTCTCCATGGCGGGGATTGGCCAGGAAAAGGTTTCATTTAACCGTTTGGTTTTGTTCCCCCCTTGAAGCAGCAGGGAGCAAAACCAGAGGGGATCCCAGGTGATCCCCCCACTCCCTTTCTCCCTGCCACAGTTGGGAGAAAGGGGGAACTGAACTTTCCCCCAACTGCTTTGAAGGGGGGGGGGGAGCAAAACCAAAGGGTTAAATAGCTGGCCTGGAATAGCTGAACCAAACCAGCCAGAAAAGTTCAGTAAATGTTCGGGGAATGTGCCTTCCCTGAACAATGGTTCCAGAGCTCCGAACTGGCCCAAGTTTGGCCTGAATTTTAACTCATGAGCTGGTTCATGCCCATCCCTAGCTCTGATCAAGCTGATTACAATGTGCATTGTATGGAATATCATCATTCTACAGTTACACAAAAACAATCGAACAGGTTCAAATCTATATAATGTGCATAGCTTGCACGTTACTGTTCTTGGTATAATTATGGTTAAAATTGTGAGTATTTATTGTAGACTATATATATCTCCAGGAAATATTTCATACTTTTGTTTTTCATATTACGTTAATCTAAACAGGGGATAGATGACATTACGAGTGAGCCTTTAATCCAGCGGGAAGATGATAAACCGGAGGCTGTTGCTGTCAGGCTAAGGAAATACAAAGATGCTGCAAAGCCTGTAATGGAGCTGTACAAGTGAGTTAGAAATTTGAAATCCACATAAGCAGTTTGTAGAATTTCATAAGCATTTTCACATATGTCAGGAATCAGTGTTTTTAATCCATTGTGCTCATTTGAATGAGTTATGGAGCATTTTGATTCATGACATCAGCTTGGATACACTGGAATGCTTCCACAGATGGAAGAATTTATACCTGAAGAGTGGGCTTTCTCACCTGCCTCTGCTTCCTGCAGCCCAAGTGCCCCCTCATGATTGTTCCTTGAGGGGCATTTTGGGCTGCAGGTAGGGCAAGGTGAGAAAATTGTGTTTCGTGGGTGGAAAGCCCACCTGTAGAAACACTCCAGTGGATCCAGATTAATATGTCTTAATTGAAAGAAATAGTAGTTTGAATATGCAACAAGAAATCTCTGGCATTAGGAAGATGTGTCCTTTATAGCCCTTTGGGTTGGGAAGGTACAACAAAATGATTCCTTTTAAATTCATATATTGTTAGCAAGAGTGTAGAAGTTCTTAAAGAGTGGAAGACTGGCTTTATATTTTACAATACACTGGTAGACCCCAAGTTCCATTTTCAGATGCAATAGCCTATGACAAAGGAGGTGTAAATGTATCCACACCCACTTTTTGCATAACATACACAATTATTCTGGTACATAATCCTCTATAGAAAGACATTTCATGTTTTTTCAAAACACCAACATGTTCTATTTTTCGATTCTGGAAAACACTTATTTTATTGTACCAGATGTGAAACTTCGAACTATTGTTGTTATATATTATCATTTGTTATTGTTATTGTTCTTGAAAAATAATAAAATTGTAAATTAAAAAAACACTAACACAAGGCATTTTCATGCAAGAGCTAACATAAAATCTATGTGTAGATTGTCACATGTAGCAGTCACACACATTGGTGGCCCCCTCTTCTTTTTTGGCTGTGTGTTCATTTCCCCTTGCTTCCGCATACATTTATTCACTGCAGTACACTACAAAATGCAACAATCACACATGGACTTGTACAGAGTGGATCATAAAGGGCTTTATGTCATAATTTTGTAATATATGAATGCCCTTTATGTATATTGCTAGAGACAAGATGGGGTCTAGTACATGATCAGAACTTGACGTGTGAATATGACTCTTAAGAACATAAGAGAAGCCAATGTTGGATCAGGCCAATGGCACATCCAGTCCTATACTCTGTCACACAGTGGCCAAAAATACCAGGTGCCATCAGGAGGTCCACCAGTGGGGCCAGGACACTAGAAGCCCTCCCACTGTTGCCCCACTCCAAGCACCAAGAATACAGAGCATCACTTGCCCCAGACTGAGAGTTCCTATCTATACCTTGTGGCTAATAGCCACTGATGGACCTCTGCTCCATATGTTTATCCAAATAAATTCTTTAGTTTCCTTTTTCCCATGGTGGTATTGTGCTGCACATGTTGACACTTAGGTGTATGCAGACATGCTTAGGCCCTTCCCAAGTGGGGAAAATAGTCCTCTTTGAAAGTCTTTTGGCAGATCTGTTTCCTTGGTAAGCATGAATTCATTCTTTTCTGCGTTCAGTTGCGCTGAGGCATGCTTTATCTTGCAGGGTGTGAGAAAGATCTAGAAGTGTTAGTAATACTAATACAGTGGTTGTGTTATTCTAACATTTGCTGACAGTTCTGTTAATGCATTTGGAAGCATTCTATGAACTGGAAGCAAGGTACTCTTTTTGAACTGTATTCATTTTCTGTCAGTTCAAAAGAGGTCTTTATTAAAACATTTTATTATTCAAGTATTTCTACTGAAACATTCATAGGTAATTCTGTTCAAATAATATTTTGAATAATAGCTTACACCTGAAACTTGTGCAAGCTTTTTTTTAATAGTAGAAAAGAACAAAGGTCCAGTCACACTTTAAAGACTAACAAAATTTGTGGCAGGGTATGAGCTTTCTTCAGGTATCTTCAGTGACTCATGAAAGCACATATCCTGCCATCAATTTTGTTAGTCTTGAAGCGAGTGGAATCTTGCTCTTTTCTGCTGCCACAGACAGACTAAAATAGCTACCCATCTTGGTCTTTTTTTTTAATTTGCAAGTTATGGGTGAGGGTTTAAATTGTATTTTTTGGGGGTGGTTGACATAGTGAAGGCACCACACATCTTTGTGTGTTGGTGCTTTAGTGCAGGTTGTTTTTTAAAAAAAACTTGTCAGGTATGTGTTGGTGCTTCAGTTTATCACAGCCTGTTCCAGTTGCTGGCTCAACCATTTGCCCTGCTGCCCTTGAAATCATCATCTATAATGTCATCCTTATTTCAACCAGCACCTTGAAATGATTGCTTAAATTTACTATCTCATTATAATATGCAAGTGGAAACTCATTGTACAATTTCACAGAAACAGTAGCTGTGTTGATATTATGTTAAATATTGGGCTTTCCTTAGATGGCAAGTGAATTAATGTAGACAGAACACTTGTAAGTGGTTGACTTAAAGTCTTTCAGAAATCAGAGCCATATGTTAGGGATTGTTAATCATTCTAGAAAAAGTCAAGTAGGCTTCAAAAGTATTGTTTGGATCCTGCATTTATGGGTTAAATAAAAGGAAGGATATTATGTATTTAACATCTATAGTCTACTCTGTTGTGATGTGCCTGTGATGATGGATATTATTTTGCTCACTTGTTCACTGCACTGATACATACAATGTCAAGCATTTATAGATGATAAGGTCCTAGCTCCAGTTAACACCCCATTGTATCCAGGCCCCTGGTTTCTCTAAGGCCTTCTAAAACTTCAACCTGAGTTAACATCTGTTCTTTATAAGGCATCATGTTAACTTATCTTCATTGTACTTCATTTGCCACACGGTTGCTCACTCACCCAATTTGTGGCGATCCTCCTGGAACTCTTTACAGTCAACCTTAGGGTGTACCATCCTGAATACTTTGGTGTCATCTGCAGATTTGGCCACTACACTGCTCATTCCAGTTTCAGATCATTTATGAATAAATTATAAAGCACCACACCATCCCCCATACTGTTCCTTGTCAGACCTCACTATTACTTCTATTCAATGAGAGAGCTGGCCATTGATTCCTACTCTCTGCTTCCTGGCATTTAACCAATTTTTAATCCATAAGAGGACCTGTCCTCTTATCCCATGACTGTTAGGCTTACACAGGATTCTTTGGTGCAGTACCTTTTCAAAAACCTTTTGAAAATCCAAGCATATGATGTCTATGCTTATAGACAGTTATCTGCATTCTATGCCCTCTTCTATAAAGGATCTCTTTAAAAGCCCTTTCAATCCCATATAAATCACTTGCCTGCCATTCCCTTCAGATCCTGCGTATTCTAGCACCCCACTTACAACTCCAATATAACTTCACTTAAAGATTTCATTTTCTTTTACTAACAGTTGTATTGGTTCTAGAGGCATAGGATGCTTACCCCTGCTTTAGATGTCACAGTAACTGCACTGGAGTCATTATTCTGTTTAGAGGTTCTTGTTAGGCACTCATTGCCCCAGGCCACAGCTGATAATTGAGTATACCTACATGATTGGCCCCACCTACATGGTTGTGGGTCTTTAAACCTTTTCGTAGCACTGTTGAATGGTCTCATGGAAGTGGCTCCTGCAATTGTGCTTGAATACACCTAAAGGGCTGGTTGAAGTTTGAATTTGGGTTAGCCATTTCTTAATCCATCACAGATGCATAGAAAGGGCTTTGTAATTGCTTACACTGGTATAATCGCTGGTAAATCAGTGGGCAGTAGTACACCCCCACTTTTAAAGTATAAGTATTTGCTATATTTGTATGGTTATAATTTGTACAGTTTATGATTTTGCTGCATTATTTTTAGTAGTTCTCAAGGTTAGGCTTTAAATGTTTTGGCACAGTGAACCAATCTAGCACAATCAGTTTAGAAATTTCCTTTCATGGCTTTGGGGCAGCTTCTCATATTTTCTTTTTGTCACATATGTAAATAGTGCTACTGGAGAAAGGTATACAGAGTACATGTAATTGAATCAGCCTAGTTTTGTTGTCTGTTACATCGATTTTTAATTGGACTGGTTTTGTGGGGTGGTGTCACAAATGTTAACATCATTACACTTACTTATACAAACATCTGTTCCATATTTCAGGAACAGAGGAATCCTACATTCGTTCTCTGGGACAGAAACCAACAAAATCTGGCCTTATGTATATTCTCTGGTGTCCAGCAAGATTCCTCCAATCCAGGCAGAAGAAGTAAATTAACTGTCTCTTGACCAGGAACAAGAGGGAACAACTGTTACGTTTACAGAAGTGTGTGCTGTATCTGTGCTCTGCCCCCTCCCGTTTTTTCCTTTAGGAAAATGGCTGTTCTTCCTGGAGAAATAGCTGTGGGAGTTCAGCTATAACATTTTCCTTGAAAGATGATGTATATGGATTCAGTTCCCAAGCTATAAAGTATTTGTGCATTCCTCCATATTACCTTAGTTGGTTATGCAGAGACTGATTTTCTTAAGCAGGTATATAGAACCTGTTGGTTCATTCCAGCCACTAACAGTGGTTCTACATATTAAATGTGCCATTCCTTGAATTTTGAAAAAGGTTTTCTTTTTCTAAACACTCCATGGCAATTTAAAATAACCAGCCCTAGTACTTTAAATATAGCTATAATGTGATGAGCACTATGGAAAATATGAATTATACAGGTCAAATAAGTGTGCTTGAATATTAGTAAATGGGGAGTTAAATCATGGTGGGTTTAGATGTGTTGGTTCTCAAAGAGAACCACCATGGAAAAATATCTGTTATAAAATGCTGCTTAGAAAGAAAGAACTAGGTTTAAACTTGATGGTGTGACTTCAGGCTATTATGTAGGTCGGGGGATAGTTGTGGCCTATTTTGGATCAAGAAAAGTTGCACTACTTGAGATTTTGGGGTTTTTTTGATAGCTTTAATATTCTGCAATAGAGTCTGACTGGATAAAATCTTTCACTAAAGGCCAATTTGGCCTCTGCTTTTTGGACATACAAGTTGTCCCAACTGTCTCCATGTAAGTGTTCTTATGAACAAATGAAACATATGAATCAGATGATTGAGGATGTAGTTCGCAGTACATTCCCATGACTGCAAACAGTAGGATAAATGTGATTGTGAATACTGTGGCAGATCATATCCATAATCTTCTTGTTTGCATGTTTGTCCATGATGTGGTCAGTCAGTATTGGTCACATATGTGTACACACTAAAGTATTGCATGTATTTGACCAAAAGCCTTGATTCAGTTGATAAATTGGTGTTGCCACCTTGTAGAATATAGCTCCTTTTATTGCCTTATTATTAGGCCCTTTGTTCTTGAAGTGTTACTCTTGAGGCTAAATTCTTTTAAGCATGCAGTTAACTTGAGCATATTGGCCACATTCTTGACCAGTTTGGGTCAAATGCCAAACAAAACCATTCCATCTTCTAAAGTAGCAAATTCAGTTTTTATGCTGGACTGTTGAAGAACTTTCATGTCTGTGCTGCAAGAATCCTTGCATATTTCATAGGATGCGGGGGATGCTTTTTTCCTGCAGAATGTGCCAGTGTGTAGGGATGAACCCTGCCTATTGGCTTTGGAGCAAATGCAAATGGAGATCAACCTAAAATATGCTAAGTTTTGCTCTGAGAAAGGGCATTGCAGGGAAGGATCAGTGGTTATGGAGTAATGTAATAGTAATGTCTTCCAAGGAAGCTCATTTTAGGGCTGGTCTAGATGATATAATTTCCTGTGTTTCAAGTGATGATGCGATGTCTGGAGTGAATACTTGCCATGAAGGACGATTGCTGCAAATGTTAATCTCCACTGTATGGTATAAAGGATTTCTTAAAAACCTTTTCTCCCAGAGGTTGGGAGATTCCATGGCCTATAAGTCTGTGCAGCCTTCTTAAAGGGAATTGTGGTAGCTGGTACTTTCAAAGGAGAGCTATAGAATATAGATGGCTGCACAGTCTCTATTTTCTCAGATAGCTTAGAATCAGAACTCTATGCTAAAAGATAATGCAAATGTTCAGAATGCCATTGACTAAAAGTAGTACTTGAAACCATCATGGAAATGTTGAGATCGATTCCTGAAGTGATTAGGTACCAACTCAGTAAGCTGAATGCAAGTGGTAACTCTTCTAAACAGCCAAATATGTCACATGAAAATGGGACTCTCTCCATGATGGCTGTAACTTCTACATCACCTCCCAATCTGGAATCCATGGTTAGTTTCCAAGGAATTCCAGGATTTCCTAGAGCATAGTTGGAATGCCCTGGTTCCAGGGTAATAAATCCAAGTCAAGTGGCTTTCAACCATAAGAAGGATAAATCTTTTCCCCTCCTACTACATATGGATTCCTTCCCACACAATTGCCTTTCAGTTCTTCTTACACTGATTTCCCTCTAGTAGTATTCTGTAATAAATCAAATAAATGTTTGCGATTTGTTAAGAATGAAAAACTAGTTTTATTTTTAAATGGTGAAGCATAAATATTTGGGAGTAGATTATACTTTTTAAAAAGGTTATCAAATCTATTTTAATGGTTTGTAATTTTTTGATAGCTAGAGTGAGTATAGTACTTTTCCTGAACTGGAAATTAATATTACAACTGTGATTTTAGATTTGTAATGTTTGGGTGGAGCAGTGACATGTCTGTCTCAATCTAAGGGGCCTTGTGTTGCCTTATTTTATACGTTGTAGAGGGGGAGGGAAATTATTTTGGAGGGGAAAAATCATGAATTTTATGGAATAGATTTTTCTCTGAAACCATGCTGCTTTGATGACAAAATTATTTTGATTAAACTTTCTAAAATAACCAGTGTCATTGTTTGAAAGAGTGATACTACCCTTGGCAGTGGGCAATTATATTAACTGCTTGCATAATAAAATAGGAGTCCTATTGCTGCAGGAAAAAAGTTACAGGGAGACTTAGTCTGGCTTCGTTGTTAATAGACCACAGCACCTAGCAGAGCTACATAATGTGTATATAAAATGAGGACTTGGGGGCTAGTCTACACTCAGATGGACAGGCATTGCAAAAGGTCTCTGTCCTGGAGTCTAGGTTTTGCTGCACATGATGCAGTGGGGGGCACACAACTAACAGAAATAACCCATATGGAAAAACTTTAGGTTATGCTGACCTAAAAAACAGCAGGGCTAGGGGAGGTGAGCCTTCCTCTCACATGGTTTTTGTCTTTAATTATTTGGATGTGTTTGGGTTTGCTTCATGCTGTGGTTGACCTTCCTGTTTTTGATTGTGCATTTTGATGCCATATAACCTAGCTGTTGCTGTGCCCCAGGCTCCTACCGGTTAATGAGCATTGGCCCATATGAATGGAAGACTTGAAGCTTGAGGATAACTATATTATGCCGTTCTGTGCCACAAGCTGGATGTGAATGTATTGAAGATGATGCTAAAGGTCCATTAATTCAGAGAGGGCAAGAGACAGAATTCTGCTCTGCATGGACTTTTCCTTGACCTTTGTTGTCTGGTTTGGTAGTGCCATGAGAGCGTTTAAGCAGTTCAAAAGTCCCTCTACTTCTATTATGAGTCTGTATCAATAAGAATGTTGTATTTATAGCAGACTGTTTCCTTCCTTTTCCTGTTCACCCTTCTGCCTATTTCTGAATTTGTAATCTGTTTGGACAGGGATCTTTTTTGGTTTTTTAATCTCTCTGTAAAGTATATAGTATATGTTTAGGTGCTATATAAGCAAGTTGGGGGATCTTTCTTCAGGATAGCATGACAACCTGCAGTTGGAAGAATGGAAATGGGAAGCCCTCGTGCATGAATCGAAGAACTTGGAAGTATGTATAGATGAGGCTCCTTCAATCAATCTGTATCAGGTCTGAGAGAACTGATTCGTAAAAACTATACAGGTGGTTCAGCTTGGAATTCATACTGCTAACAAGATGGAAAGCCTAATCTAGAAAAGTACTATATCACTGTGTGAATTTTGTGCAAGTTATACATGTAGTTAAATATGTCAAAATATTTTGGGGTTGATATACCTTTTCTTTGCCACTCTGAGCAAAGGTGCTGTTTTCTGAAGCTCCTCGGTTGCTGCTGTTTGTTTTAGGTTAGCTTTCTTCTGGAATCACAATCTTCTGTAATGCAGTATAACTTTCATCTTGTAATTTTGGCACTTTACTATGAAACTGATGCATTTTCTAATGTTCTGATCCTGCTTTTATAATAATTTTAAGTTGGGTGTAGGGGATTTCTCTAGTTAGTTGTTCTAGGGAATAGTTTGTATCTGTATGCAATGTAACTGAGAGAAGGTTTTTTTTTGGTCTACTCCCCCTAATTCCTGCAGTTGTTTGCCATTTGATACATCAATAAAGTTATTTTCAACTTACTGTCTTCTCATATTTGTGGTATACAGTCAGCCAAATTTGTGGGTGAACCCCATTTTGAAATCAATATCTTTACAAATTGTAAATAGTAACTTTGATTTTAATTTTCTAAACTTTTTCTTACAGACATGGCTATATGAAAGAACTAGATATAATAACAACATCGGTCTGCTGCTAAAAATGGCAACCTTGTGTTGGTGTGCCCTTCTATACATGGTAAAGGGTGTGTTTGATCTAGTAATGAGCATTTCTGCATCTTACGCTTCTCCCCTACCCCTCCACATAAGCTAGAGATGCAAAACTAGTTCCCTAGTAGTGTTTTGAGGGGCAGACCAGAGGAATACACCAGGGTTGTGATGCATGCCAAAGGCCTGAGAGAAGCCAGCTGAGGTAATTTCTGTCCATTTTCTCTGGGGGTACTAAAAGTTCATGTGCCCTGAGGGAAAGGCAAGAATCCCAGGCCAGGCAACATGCAACCAGCTCCTGAGAAGACAACCAATAGCTTAAACATTTCTAAAGGTGATGTCTCTTCATACATCTATTGCTGCTAGTACTCATACTTGGCAATCATGACTAGCTCAGGTTGTGATGAACTAAAGTGCTATACATGCTGTCTTCTACCAATGGCATTATGTGGCAAGGCACCACATGCATTAATGACACTATCTAATAAGCCTTGTAGCAGGAACAGTTCTATAAGCTGTTGCTGTTTTGGGCAGCAGAACTGGTTTTTCTCTATTTTGTTCCAGTCTAAAAAAAAGGGACTCTTTTCTTCCTCATGGTTGAGTTCTGAACTCTTAGCGTATTTTTATCTCACCATTCCTACCAGAAACTTCAGGGAGGGGGAATACGTGGTTGTCTCATCGTCGATGTTATCTTTACAATACTAAGCTTGTAAGGTAGGTGAAGCTGAGAAAATGACCAGCCCAAGGTCACCAAGTAAGTTTGAGTGCAGTGGATTCCCCCTGCACTCCTCCCCATGGCAGCGCAGCATTCCAACTACTGCACTTCAGTTGTGTGGTTTTATCATCTTTAACATACAAATGTGTTTTAAATTGCCTTTATCACTTTCATCTTGCTGATAATCTTCCTCTCTCTGTTTAGCTGACCTGACGTGTATATTATTGCAGTATCTAGGCCAGGGGTTTTTTGTACACTAGGCAAGGCTACTTTCTGGTCCCCCCCCCCCCCCCCCCCCCCCACCCTCTCTACCACCACATCGCCCACCAATTTTCAAACATAAATGCATTTTAGGAAGACTGAAAAACACAAAATTTGAAATTGCTAATTTCTTCTCTTTTTTAATTGTGAGAACAAGTAATACAATCTCTGATCTTCTCTCTCAAACAGTAAAACACAAATCACAAAGCATTTTGAAAAATCCTCTTAATTGTGAGACAGTATATATTTCAGGTGGCATATTGTCCGGTTCATCAAAATTCCCTGAACTCCTAGACTTGACAGGTATGCAGTCACCCTGTCCTCATTTTTAAAAAAAGGTTTAACTCCCCCGTTTCTCATGATTTTTAGTATGGTAGCCAACCTCCAGGTGGTGGCTGGAGATCTCCTGGTATTAAAACTGATCTCCAGGCAATTCATTGTGCGCTCATGAGTTTATGTGCATGCCTAGAATTTTGGTACATGAGGCCCAATCCTGCACTGTGAGGAGAAGTTCCCCTCTACTGGAAGAGTGCACAAGAGTAAGAGGACTGCTCCTTCTCCCCCACTTGTTTAGGAAGAAACAGCCCCCTCCCCAAGCAGTGCCACTGTGAGGCCACAGGGTGTCCCCCCCCACCTGGAGGGAGGCCCAGGCAGCAGGGAAAGTGCTTGCTTGAGTCTTGGCCGGCCATGGCAGTGGCGGCGCAGGCCAAACTTGTCACCTCCAGTTCCGGGGAAGGGCAGGTGGGGCAAGGTGAGGCCAGCCCAGCCAGCCCAGAGGAGCCCCTTTCATCTGGGGGGTGGGGAGGCTCTCCCACACAGCTGTGCCCAACCAACCTTAAATTCCAGGGGCCGGGGGCACAGACTCCTTCCAAGTTCATGACTGTGTGGGCAGGAGATGCGGCAGAGTGGCAGCGGGTGGCTGACAGGCGGCGTGTGCAGCACGTGCTCGGCCTTTGCGGCTTCACGGCAGAGCACATGCACACAGGCACTGAGGAACAGCAGGCGAGTGGAGCAGTGCGCAGCCACAGGGCTTTTGTTTGGTGAGGCAAGGGAGGGGTGGGCAGGGCAGCAGCAATGATGAAGGAGGAGCACTGGCTACGCTGTGCAGGCACTGAGGCAGCCAGGCGACGAGCACCCACGTGCGCAGTGGGGCTGGCACCACCACCCAGCTTCCCCATAGCAGGCACCCTTTGTGGGTAGATAGCTCGTCCCTCCATGACAAGTACGCGGCAAACTCTGGGCCCACCAGGCTAGTGGGCCACCCCCTCCCCACCCAGTCCCAGACTCGGGAGAGGACACAGTCTTGGGTGGTGTGGTGAGCCACGTTGGAGACCTGGACAGGCCGGTCCAGAAGATCCTCCAGCAGGGCAACATGGTGAGCCGGGTCCGGGTCGCAGGAGGGCAGTGGGAGATGGCTGAGGGCATCGGCGTGACCCATTGCTTTACCAGGGTGGTGGACTAGCACATATTGGTACCTGGCTAGGAATATCAACCAGCGGAGCACCTGGGAGGAGAGCATCTGTGAGGTCTGGCGGTCCAGGACGAGCAGTCCCAGAAGCAGCTTGTGGTCCGTGACCATGGTGAAAGGGCAGCTGTAGAGGTAATCGTGGAACTTTTTTTACCCCTGTCACGATTGCCAGGCCCTCCTTGTAAATTTGCACATAGTTGCGCTCAGCCGGTGAGAGAGTCCGTGAATAATATGCAATTGGAACCTCCCGGCTGTTGGCCAGCCAGTGCCCCAGGACCGCCCCTACCCCATACGGTGAAGCATCGCAAGCCAGGACCACAGGGAGAGACCCGTCAAAATGGGCCAGGACCGCATTGGAGATC
The DNA here is from genome assembly GCF_001447785.1 of Gekko japonicus. Taxonomy (NCBI): domain Eukaryota; kingdom Metazoa; phylum Chordata; class Lepidosauria; order Squamata; family Gekkonidae; genus Gekko; species Gekko japonicus. Next base: position 15,927 of record NW_015177048.1, on the reverse strand, counting down.
AAGAGGTCCTTCACTGCCCGGAAAGCGGCCACGTGCTTGGGCTCCAGACCCCTGGGTGTGCTTGTCCAGCAGGCGGTGCAGGGGTTCTGCCACGGCAGCCTTGTGGGGAAGGAAGGAATGGTAAAAGTTTTAAAGTCCGAGAAATGCCTGGAGTTCCGCTTTCAAGGTGGGTGTAGGCACTTGAACGATGGCCCAGATTACGTTGGCTGTGGAGTGGATGCCGTGGGCGTCTACGGCAAACCCCAGGAACTCAACCCGCGGGACCCCCAGCAGGCACTTCTCACGCTTCACTTTCAGGCTGGCATTGTTGAAGCATTGGAGCATAATCCACAGCCATTTGGCGAAGGTCGCGGAGTCAGGGGCTGCTATCAGAACGTCATCAAAAAATGGCTGGACTCTGGAGATCCCTTTAAGAAGGCAGTCCATTAATTTTTGGAATATCCCCGGAGCCACACTCACCCCGAACTGCAGCATCTGCACCCTGAACGCCCCCCTGTGGGTCACAATGGTTTGTGCTTCTGCAGTGGCGTCATCTACCGGCAGTTGTTGGTAGGCTTGAGCCAAGTCCAGTTTGCCAGAAAACTTGGCGCCTGCCAGGGACACTAGGACATGGCTTACGACGGGGACTGGATATGCATTATCTTGCAACACCTTATTAATGGTGCATTTATAGTCCGCACATATCGGGACATCCCCATTGGGTTTAACTGGAGTTATGATCGAGGTTTCCCACAGGACGTGTGGTACTGGTTCCAAGATCCCTTGAGCCACCAGGCGATCCAACTCAGCATCAATTGTTGGGCGTAGTGCAAACAGGCACGCCAGGCCTTCATGCGGATGGGCTGGACTGCGGAATCAAGGTAGAGGGAGACCAGAGGGGCGGTGTAGCAGTTGAGTGTGCCATTGAAAACAGCCGGAAACATGTCACAGATGGCGTTAAAGTCCCGCGTGTGAACTTGGTTCAGTCCAGTCACCCCGAACCTCAGAAGCCCGAACCAGGAGAGTCCCAACAGGCTGGTGAGCCTTCCTTCCACCACCAACAAGTCCAGCAAATCCTTGTAATTTACCCTGAACTTGCCCCACCCCATGATGGCCACCGGTTTTTTTTGGAAATCCCATAATGTGAGACGCACCGGCTTTTCCAGGAGGACATAGCTGCCTGCGAGTCTCGGCCAAGATTATGGAGAACGAGGAACTGGTGTCTAACTTCATGTCACATGGGGACCCCTCTATCTGCACAGTGACATGTATTTTGTTAGGGGCATCCCGGGGCAAGTGGTGTGGAGATCCGATGACTCCTGATGTGCCGTCTGCTGTCATCTGGTTTCCTTGGAGCGGCAGGCCTGGGCGATGTGTCCCATCTTCCCACAGGACCAGTAGGTTGCATCGCAAAAACGGCAGGAACGGCGTTCATGTGAATCCCCGCAGCTGGCGCACGTCGGTTGTGCGTTTGTTTTTGCGGCTTGTTGGGTGGACATCGAGAGTGGTCATTGCTCCCGGCGGACCAGTCAGCAGACCTGGAGGACCTCTTCCTCATCTGATGCATCCTAGGTGGAAGCATAGGGCACGTGGTGGGCTGATGCCACTTGGTGGTCTCTTTGCGCTTTTTCGAAGGCCATGGCTGCTCGGTGGGCCTTGTCCAGCTTGATGTCATTGAGGCCGATGAGTTTCCTGCAGAGTTTCTGTTCTCTGACCCCCCCAGACGAACTGGTTCAACAGGGCATCCTCGATGGTGGGAAACTCACAGTCGATTGCCAGTCGGCGGATGTCAGCCATGAAGTCGGCGGCCACCTCCCCTGACCTTTGGGTGCACGCAAAAAAGTCCATGCGCATGGCCATCTTGGATGCCTTTGGCGCAAAATGGTCGGTGAGGGTCTTTACCAGTTCCTCGAATTAGGCTCTGGGCCAGACGGATTGTGGAGATGCCACATGTGTTGAGAAGCCATGATGTCAGGGTCGGTGGTCCCCTGGATCCGAAAGAAGTACGTGAGCCATGCCTCCCATAGCTCGGGGTGAGCTGGGTCGAAGATGGAGATCTGTCCTGGAGTGGCAGCCATGACTCGGGGTGCTGTAGCGATGGTCCTGGAGACAGGAGCGCAGTGCGGTGCTAGCTTCGGAGCCAGAGTCAGGTTCGCTCATTGGGATCCCATCCTCGTTGCCAGTGTAAAGTACTGGGTTCAAGATGCATAGTCTAGTGATTTCAGCTCATGGTTTAATAGTAGGCAAAACCTGAGACAATGAGCGGGGCCCCGGGCCCTGCTTAAATGCTGATACAAGGCAAACCCAACAACACACCCCACACCCATGATTGGTTTATTTACAGTGCCCTCATAACCATAGGTCCCTTCTTGGATCCGGACTGACTGACTGGTCTGTTCTCGGATCCTCTGCATCTATTCTGGTCGGGAAGCTTTGCTTGTTCGCTTGACCGCATGCGGGCCTGACCACATGCGTGGTCCCTTTGTTAGTGCATAACATAAAGAAAGGACTCCCCCCCCTTACCTGGAATAAAACATTTTGGGGTCTTAAACAAATGACTCCCCCTCATACCTGGAATAAAATGTTTTGGGGTCTTAAACAAAGGACTCTCCCCCTCCCCATATCTGGAATAAAAACGTTTTGGGGTCTTAAACAAGGGCTCTTCCCCCCCATACCTGGAATAAAAAAGTTTTGGGGTCTTAAACAAATGACTCCCCCCCCATACATGGAAAAAAACGTTTTGGGGTCTCGGGTGCTCCCTCTGGGGTGCTCCCTCTGACTCCCTCTCTCCCTCTGAAGAAAAAGTGTGCTTCTGCGTGGAATAAAAGATTGCTGGTCTTCTTAGAAGTCCCACAAGATGCCATTTTCTCTCCTCTCTCTAGCTCTTTACCTCCTCCTCCCTCCCCAGAGGGGGAGGGGGAAGAGCCCTCAGCCAATTGAGGGAAGGCTTTCTTTTTCTCCTACGAAACAGGATCTAGGAGAGAATCACCAAAAGGAGCTGTGATGATAGATACAGGAAGCAGCAAGCAGCACCGAGTCAGTGGCTCTTGGTCCAATTTCCAGCCATGTGTGAGCCTGATCCGGCCCATGGGCCACATGTTGACACCCCTGGTTTAAAGGGACTGCACAAGGGAGCCCAAAACAGCTGAGCAGCGGGGAGCAGGCACTCCCCACTGCTCAGCTGTTTTTCAGTCTTTCTTGTGCACTCCCTTTAAACTTTAAAGAATCTGCACGAGACAGCCTAAAACAGGCTGCTCCCCACCACTCAGCTGTTTTTGCGGCTTTCCCAGGGAACAGAAAGCAGGGGTTAAAGGGACTTGGAGTCCCTTTTAAACCCCTGCTTTCTGCTCTAACCATAAACTGCTTTTAAAGTTTGTGGTAGTTTGTGATGGTAGACCTGTCATGAAGTTCAGTTTGGAAACAATGAACAGGGCAAAATTCACGACAGCTTTTGCTTCATCGATCGGTTTGTGCCCATTCCTATCAATAGCATACCAAGATTAATGATACAAGACCCCCCACATCTACATTAATACTATATAATGCCAGATCAGTGAAATACAAAACTGCACACCTCTATGAGATGTTCCAGGAAGGAAAAAATGATGTGCCTTGCATAACAGAAACATGGTTAGAAGAAAGTGATAAGGTGTGTAAGTCCCAACTAACACCACATGCCACTATATGGCTATGCAATCCTCCACAACTCACATACAACTAGCCGGAAGAAGGCATGGCTATTATTTTACATGAGTCTTTCCTACTTCTGCAGACTCCCACTGCAAACCATAGCTGGCGTTGGCACTGAACTGTATGCTTTTTACATTTGGGGCTAAGGTTAAACTAAGCATTCTTCTTGTCCACTGGCTACTTAGTTTCCCAGTGGGAACCCTCTATGAATTGGCAGAGGTGCTGTCAGATGTGGTGCTGGAGACTCCTAGACTGATTGCTTTGGGAGACATCAACATTCATACTGAGGATACCTTGCGGGGACCGACCCAGGATTTTATAGCTTCTTTTACTGTCTTGGGTCTCTCCCAAATTGTGACTGGCCCAACATGTGAAAGAGGTCTCTGGACTTAATCTTTTACACTGGACTTAATCTTTACTCTGGACTTAATCTTTTACACTGAAGGTTTGTTTTCAGGGCTGGAGATTATCTCTGAATCATGGTCTGACCACTACCTACTCAAAGGCAAATTGAATGTGGCTCTTACACTCTGTATGAAAAGGGTCCTGGTTAAAATGATCCACCCACAGAGGGTAATGAATCCTACTGGAATATAGAACACTGGGAGATTTTAGGGTTCAAAACACATGCTCTGTTGAGACCACAATGTAAGTATGGAATGTGAAGCTCTTTGAAACAATAAACAAGGTTGTCCCTCATTGGCAACCTCTCCGACGGCGCAATGCCGGAGAATCGAGGCGCTCCTTTTTGCCCCAATCAGTCCGCCCCCTGAGAGGCTCGGTTTTTACCGAGCTCAGCTGATGCCGGCCGGGACAAGCAGCGAGGGTTAGTGATTTAATGGAGTTACAAGGAGTCTGGATGCAGACAGTCAATGAATCGGAGAAGAAGCCAAGCAAAAAAGTTTTTTTTTTAAAGTGAGTTCTCCCCCCCCCCCCCGGAAAGCGGCGTCAGGGAAAATCCCCAGGCGTAAACAAACTGAAATGTGCTAAGAAAACAGGGGGGGAGGAGAGAAGAGAATCGCGACAGTGTACAAGAGACTTAGCTGCGTTTGCAGAAAAAGTTGAGCGTTTTTTCGAAGAAGAGTGAAGGTGGTCTTCTAGTGTAAACAAAGTGAAAAATGGCCGGCGCGCGAGGGAAGCCAAGCAGAGTTGGGCGGGGCGGTCAGAGTCCGAGGATCAAGGAGACAGGAGATCTGCTCTCCATGCTATCGGATCTGATCAAGCCAATAAACGAAAGACTCGATGGTATTAACCAGCAGATGACCGTATCCAACCAGAGCCTAGCAAAGCAACAGATTGCCGAGCTGGTCAAAAAGTCGATCCAAACAGACGAAAAACTTAAAGGGACAGTGCATGACACAAAAAAAGTTAAAAAGAAGGTTGGTCTGCTAGAACAGAGACAGGATCTACAGGAACGTAAATTGCTGAACCTTCAGATGGAAAAAGCAAATAAGACACTCAGATTCCAGGGGATAGCTGAATCGCAAGGCGAAAACTTGAAAAAGATGATGGCAGAGCTCACCGCACCGGCGATAGGCTGCTCAACGGCAGAAGCGGAAGCAGAAATCGAGGTGGTCTACCGATCATACTCAAAATACATAAAACGGAACAACCTGCCGGGTGAAATTGTCGTTAAGTTTCTCCGAAGACAGACGAGGGATGACATCCTTAAAGCAACAGCAGCTAATCCCCTGCAGCTGGGAACTACTACTATCAGGGTTTTAAAAGACACTCCGTTTGAGGTTCGTGAGAAAAGAAAAGCCTATAAAGAGCTGATTTCAGCATTGCAGATCAACCAAATTCCGTATTCCTGGAATTTTCTGGAGGGTGTCGTGTTTAAATATAGAGACAAAAGGGAAAAAAATTGACTCGGTTTTCAAAGCAGAAGAATGGTTGAAGCGGTTTTTCGGATCGAAGGAGGATGAACAGCAAGAAGGAGGGGGCGGAGCAGATACCACAGAAGACAGGGACGGAGACCAGGGAGCAACAGGTGGCGAGGCCAAAGAGATACCATCTGCGGCTTAGAAGACCAAAGTAACTCTTTGGAGACTGGAAACTTGCAAACAAAGATGAAGATGAAAGAACTCTGAGCACACACAGAAGATGACGGAGAGAACACTAACATGGACTTACTAATTTCCGATTACATTGACTTAAATGAAAAGCATTTTAATTTTGAATACTAACAGAATACTAACTGTTAATAACCCTCCCTCTTGGGATTTTAGTTATAGTGTGGGTTTTTTATTTGCTGTCCTTTATCCTGGGGTAACTTTTCCCTTCCCCCTTTTTTTCTGTAGTGTCTAGGTGTAACAAAAAAGTAATAAAGCTACCCTGCTCGCAGGGGATTTAAAAACAACAACAACAAGGTTGTCCCTCATTGACTTCTCCTGCCCTTGGGACAGAACCCCAGTTTACCACACAGCTGGGTGATCTGAAAAGAGTTGGGAGGGGTCTAGAAACATGCTGGCAGAGAATTCATACTGAATCTGATTGTGCTATAGAGTAAGGTTGGACACAAACTGCATTTTTTGCAGGTTGGTTCAGTTCGTGGCTGAACCACAAACTGATAGGCCAGTTTGTGGGGTGAATTTTCTCCCTGGACCCACTTATGTGTGATCTGCACCCACCCCAATCTCGGTTCTTTATTGTTATGGTGTCGCCCCTTACCAAGGCAAGCATGTGCCACTGGAATCCTGTGCTAAATTAACTACAAGGCTAAATTCTTCAAACAAAAGTTCTCTTTATTAATGCTATCAAGGGTAAAATACACTGGGCCAGAGGCAGAGGTCATTTCGGGGGGGAACGCGGGGGAACACAGTTCCCCCGGGTGAGGTGCAGGGGGCGGGGCACATGACAAAGCCCTGCCCCCTGCTTCCAGCCGCCCCGCTTCCAGCCCTCATTCAGCCAGGAGGAGGCAGGAGAAGAGGGAGGGTAAGTTGCTTCCTCCCCGCCTCTCCCCACCCCTGCCTGCCTGGGGCCAGGGAGGGCCTTGGCGGGGCTTCCTCGCACTCCCGCTGGCCTTGCAGGTCCACTGCCCGGGCCCCTGATGTCAGGGGGTGTGGCATATGCTAATGAGTTATGCTAATGAGTTCCCCTAGCTCTTTTTCTATGAAATGACCCCTGGCTAGAGGCCAGCTAGGCGCCCAGTCAGAATTTAAAACAATACACTAAACACTTCTTTAACTAAGATAAAGGTAACTTACACACAAACAGAAATTCCGTCCCCAAAAGAACGAGAATTCTCGGGCAGATAATGATTCTCAGGAGCAGAAAAAACCTCTCTGAGATTCAAAGCTGGGCCCCGAACTATAGCAAAGGGCCTACATTTATACCGAAGAGATCAATCGTTTAGAAAGAGTATTATACTTGTAAATTACATATATTGACAACTTTGCTATGATTCTGGTAAAGGATGTTCCCTGGCATTCCACAGTTTACAATGTCACCATATGTCAATTACGTACAACACAGGATTACACTTGAGGTCTTATGTTTCAACTATAGGCATGTTTTCTTTACTTTTTTTTTAGTTGTCCAGATAATTTATTTTTCTTGTGGCAAGTGGCATATTTACAGTAATATTTACTGTATTATATTTACGGTAATATAAAAGTCAGTATTTAATAGCTATGTGGCCTTTTGATCTAACTAAGGACTTGGTCAATGCTCTAATAAACCTCCAGGCTTCTTAAGGTTGTTTTCTTCGTTTTAACAATTTTAAAAAAAAATTTATTGAACAATATAACAATATAACAAACTGACAGTAGAATGGAGTGCAATCAACAAAGAGCAGCAAAAGATAAATACAAAGCTCCAAATATCACACACATCTTAACACATATAAATTAGCATTAGAACCTTCAATATAGCATAAAAAGGAATAATTACAATTCATTCAATATGAACAGAGAAGAAAGATTTTATTCTTGTCTAGTACATAACTATTTGTTTTCTTTACTTGATGTGCAAAGTGTTCCTTTGTTACAGCTTCATGAAATAAGCCAGATCACAACAATTATTTTAGTTCAGAGATGAGAGTGAAAACAACTTGCATCCTTAGATGTTATGTCTTTGCAAATGAATTGGCCTTCTCTGGCCAAATGCCTGACCCTCTGTAAATGTCAATTACCTGAATGTGAGCTGTTCCTGTCTATGTGACAGGCAAAGAGATGCAGAGAGAGAGATGCATTTTGGGAGTTTGGCTCTACTGTGATTTCTATTCTATATGACAAAGTGACTATGCTTAAAATACAATTTTCTGGCCCAAACAGGAAAATTCTTACAACACAGTTCATGAAATGTATTGGTTCATGAGCCATTTTAAGTTTAAACCCCGTATGGCGATCTCATCCTCTTCCCTCTCTCTCACACAGGATTTTCTCTCCATTTTTTTCTTCCTTTCCCTTTCTGACTAAGCAGTCCCTTCATCTATGTTCTTCTTATTTGAAGGTTTATGGCTGTCCCACCCTGTCTCATTATTATATTCTCATGCTTGCTCAGCTGAGGGACTTGCGGGAAGGGACAAGATCACCTCCTTAACTTAAACGTCTGAAAATGGCACGAGAGGCTTTTTAAAGTTAACAAATAAAATATTTTATTCAACATAGAGGGTGAAAGGTCAAGTGGAATCAGAGGTAAAATGTCTGAGGTGAATCAGTAATAACTCTGAGGTAGCTTAGTAAATTCACAAACTCCAGTTAATATGTTTCCAGCAAGTAAGAGTTTTAACCTTTTCACAAAGTTCACTTTATGTTCAGTGTCTGCTAAACACTCCAGTATAAGTTCTTGAATTTAACTGACTCCTCAAGTTTGAGAAGGCAGGGATATACTACCAAGTACTCAAATTCCTTCTCTAAACAAACCAGAGATCACTCCACTTTGTAGAGCTATTTCTTTTTTGAACTGGGCAGGGAATTACTTCTCTAAATCTAGAATCTCTATCCCTTTTTCTGGCCCAGATGGGGGTCTTCAGCGATCCTCCCACTCCTCCTTGCCACCTTTCCAGTCCTCAGTCAGTGCTAAACACAGGGGTCGTTTCCTAGAAAAAGAGTTGCAGGAGCTCATTTGCATACGCCACATCCCCTGACAAAGGGCAGGGAACCCAGGCATGTTTAGAATGCCTTTCTCTCCCTTCCCCATCTGGAAGCTCATTGAAAGACCTATGAATTGGTAGTGGTGATGGCAAAGAAAGATTAGTTCTCTGCTACTATAGCATCAGCTAGTTCACATCCATCCCATTGTTCAAGGTAGCTCAGCATTTGCTGATGCCTAAATATGAACTTTTGCTGTCCCAGGAATAAAAAATTAGCTGTGATACTTTTGCTGAGTTTTTGTGATAAAATATTGAGAATAGGCTCTGATTTGAATATCACTTGTAACATAAGTACATCAGAAGAAAGGAGGCCTAATACATCACCTGGTCTATGTAAGCATTATTTTAACCAGTTTCCATGATGGATGTTGGCAAGATCCTGGGATCTGTGAAAGCTACTACTTATACCCTGGATCCTTGCCCATTCTGGCTGCTAAAATCCTGTAAGGAGCATATCAACAAACCCTTAGTATCTATTTAAATCAGTCACTAACTCAAGGCATCTTCACTTAGCTACTCAAAGAGGCAGTTATCTATCCACTACTTAAAATCTGTCCTTTCATTGAGAGAGCAGTAGCAGATCAACTCCAGGTCTTCTTGGATAATTCATTTGCTCCAGAACATTTTCATTCTGGCTTCAGGCCAGACTATGGGACAGTGACAGCTCTGCTGGCTAGAGCTGAAGGCCTACATCTGCGTGTAGACAAAGGCCATGCCTCTCTGTTGCTCTTCTTAGATTTATCTGCAGCTTTTGATACAGTAAATCATGCTATCTTGTTGAGGTACTTGGAGGCAGAAGCAGAATCATACAATTGGAAGGGGGCATACAGGACATCTAGTCCAACCCCCTGCTCAATGCAGGACTGGTCTAAAGTATCCCTGACAAGTGTTCATCCAGCCGCTACTGGAAGACTGCCAGTGAGGGGGAGCTCACCATCTCCCTCGGCAGCCAATTCCACCACTGAACTACTGTTACTGTAAAATACGTTTTCCTAATATCCAGCTGGTATCTTTCTGTGGGTAATTTAAACCCATTGTTGCTAGTCCTACCTCTGCTACCAATTGGAACAGCTCTCTGTACTCCTCTAAGTGACAGCCTTCCAGCTAACTTAAAGAAAGCAATTATGCCTCCCCTCAGACTCCTCTTCTCCAGACTGAACATTCCCAAGTCCCTTAGCCTTTCCTCGTAGGGCTTGGTCTCTAGGTCCCTGATCATCATTGTCACTATCTTCTGCACCCACAACATTCTTCCACGCCCTTTTTGCAATGAGGCCTCCAGAACTGCACACAATACTCCAGGTGAGGCCTGACCAATGTGGTGTACAGCGGGACTATGACATCTTGTGATCTGGATGCTATGCCTCTGTTGATACACCCCAAGACTGCATTAGTCTGTTTTGCTACTGCCTCACACTGACTGCTAATGTTAAGCATACAGTCCACCCGTATGCCTAAATCTTATTCACACACAGTGTTGCTAGAAATGTGTCCCCCATCCAGTATGGATGCTTGCTATTTTTGTTATCAAAATGCAGTGTTTCCTCTAAGCTCCACAGTGTTGTGAGCAAAAATTCTACCTCACGAGTGAAAAAGCTAGTAGCATTAAAGTTGTGAGTGTTGTGAGAAAAATGTGTGTGGCTGCACGTGTCTGTGAATGTGTGTTTACCCATGTCATCCACACTCTCCCCTCGGTTCGTGTGTCTCCTGAGTGTTGCCTCCTTACCAAAGGCAGAGGTGTAAGCTTGGAAACCACTAAGCGCTGCTAGAGACACAGAAAGGTCTCTTATTAAAATAAAACTTATCTTTATTAAAGGAAAATACATTCTAAGATTTACCAATACAGTACACTCTTATTTTCTAAATGCTGATAGTGAAAACATAAACAATAGACATGCAAGCAAAGCCCCAATAAACAGGCAAGCAAAGTCCCCCCCCC